>NW_026884101.1:0-113415 GCF_032173495.1 Musca vetustissima
ATGGAATAAGTCTCCTTCCCAGCGTACTGTGTGAAAGACTGAAGCCAATGGTCAATGACATTATTGGGCCATACCAATGTGGCTTCAGACCTGGCAAATCCACCATTGACCAGATTTTCACTCTGCGCCAAATCCTGGAAAAAACCCACGAAGGGAATGGATGAAGATGCCCCAGCCCAGAAGGCATATAAAAGCGAACCAGCTGATTGTTCACACAGAAGGGGAAGGCCAAGAATACGTTGGAAAGATCACTGTGCCAAATCCTGGAAAAATCCACGAAGAGAATGGATGAAGATGCCCCAGCGCAGAAGGCATATAAAAACGAACCAACTGATTGTTCACAAGAATACGTTGGAAAGATCAAGTCGAAGACCACATCGCCGAAAATGATCTTTCAAATTGGAAAAACTGCGAAAAAGACCGACGCGCCTGGAAATCTTTTCTAAGCTCGGCTTATGGAACGAAAGTTCTGTCACAAGCCAGCTAAGTAAATAAGTAGAGCCTCTAAAAATAGTTTTTAAAAAATCCATAGCCTCTAAAAAAATATTTTTAAAAAATCCAGAGTCTCTAAAAATTATTTTTATAAAAATCCACGCTTGTTGAGAGTCCCTCAGAAAAAAGAAAAATTTAAAATTTCCCCTCCCAAAATTCCATTTATTTCGAACCAACTGTACTGAACATTGTACCACCCCAATTAGGCGAAAGAAAAATCACATCAGGCGCGGAAAATATTCAACTGAAAAGATGTCAAATTTTGCAGTGTTTTCTGTTCAAACATCTGTTTGAATATATATTTCTCTTAAATTGATTGGCATTTTATTTGTGCTGGGGGGAAAACGAATAAAGGTAAAGGGATATTTGCCACAGAAGTAGAAATCAAAACGGCATACGTGTGACATGCAATAACCAACAAAAATATGCAATTTCATTTTTTAATGACATGAAATATTATTAATTTCGAAATCAAAATCGTGTAACGGAAAATATTGCAAAATTTCAATGTTATTAATTGTGTTTACACGTTGGTTAAATACAAAATTCATGTTTGCTTGTTCTTCTTCATATGTATTTCGAAATCATGAGGGCAAGAATTTGTGATTAAGAAATTTTGAAAATATTGTTCAAGGGCAAATCAACAACTGATTAACATTTTGTAGTTCTGATAAAAGGGGGACATTTTTCAAGATATCCTTTAAATATTTTTAAAGAATCTATGAACCTCTAAAAATATTGTTTAAAAAATACACACCTTTATCCAGATCTACCTTTGCAAAATATGTAGCGTAAAAATGATTCTCGATGACGGTGTATGTCTGTGGTTATTATATAATCATATAATAAATACTTAAATTAATTAATACTTTTCTTTACTTTGTCACGGGAAAGTTTTTTTGTAACGCCTCTTATTTCCCTCCCACTACACACCCACCCGGCGAAAATGGTTCAAGTTCAATTGTCAACATGGCGTGGAGAGTTGTTTTTATGTCAATTGTCTTTTTTTTCTTCTTCTTTTTTCGTTATTACTGTCTCGATAATTTGTAAATTGTTATAATATAATGTGGTGGGTGAGGACAGGGTGAAGTGTTAAATTAACAAGACAATAGCGCTACATCGAAATACATTTAAAATAAAATATATGTATATAATACATTTAATTTTCATTTTACAGATAGTTGAGTGTGGCGTGATGTACGAGTACGTCTCTTTCATTTTTTTTATTTGGCATGTGAAAGATAAGATCTTGACAAATTAAAAAGAGTGTGTAATTACAAGAGGATACACTATTAGATTAAATGCAAAAATTAATTTCCTTTTCAATACTCAATGCATTTTTCACAAGAGCGAATTAATACAATTCTTATTTTTTTTAATATATTACCTAATTATCATACATTAATAATAAAGTCAAAATTTTCTTATATTTTTTTGTCACGACCCAACCTATTACATCTCCTTGGTTGGACCAATGACATACACACTTAGTTAATGTACTATATTTTTTTAAATAGTGATTGTTTAATAAAAAAAATACACTCGCTTTTATTTTAAACGAGCATTTCCTAATCGCGTGAACATTATAGCATTAAAAAATAACAACTACTTTTGTTGTAACAAAAGCCAAACACAATTATCAATTAAATCTGTTTTTTTTCGTTTTAATGAACAAATGAATACAGCACAGACTCGAGGGACAGACGGGCAGCAATGTCAGCAGCAGTACAGAGGTCTTGTTACACATTTTTTGCCGGCGACGAGAGTAAAGTTTCACTCTCAGCAAATTGTGAGATCACAGAGTAAATGATGAGACATTGATAATTATTGCTATTATTTAATTTAAAGGATTTACATAATTTCTAAATCAATAAGGAAATTGTTTGCTTCGCTTTTTATTTTACGAGAACAATATATATTACATTATCAATAATTCCCATATTAACGGAAAATAATGCTCTCTATTTCTATCTATCTCACATGTGACATAAGATGATAAATAATGACAGTCTTCATAATGTCAATTTGCTTTCTCTGCGTCTAGTGTGCGCGCCTTTTATCACTGACATACAATCACAGTACAGAGTTCATGTTACACAATGATGATGACAGAGAGTAAAGTTTCACTCTCACAGATTGTAATCTAAGAGAGTAAATAATGACGGCTTGGCCATCATTGCTATTATTTAATGATTAAATTTGAAGCGAATTTATTTGTGGATTAATGGGAAAATTTTTGCATTTTTAATTAAAAATATACAAAAAAAAAAAAAAAAAAAAAAAAAAAAAATAAGTCTGTCTATGAGCCGCACAAATTATTTTTAAAATATTTAGAAATTAATATGAAAAATC
Organism: Musca vetustissima; assembly: GCF_032173495.1. Lineage (NCBI taxonomy): Eukaryota > Metazoa > Arthropoda > Insecta > Diptera > Muscidae > Musca > Musca vetustissima. The sequence goes on from NW_026884101.1 coordinate 2,845, forward strand.
CACTGCTCTTATGAACCTTATGAACCGGTTCAACAATTTTTAAGAATCCAAAAATGGTTCAACAATTAATTTTAAAGAATCCAAAAATGGTTCAACAATTAATTTTAAAGAATTCAAAAATGATTCAACAATTAATTTTAAAAAAATTCACGCCTCTATATGATGCCTCCAGATTTGATTTTAAAAAATACACTATGAACCTTCAAAATGAGTTTTTAAATATCACGCCTCTCTATGAGCCTTCAAAATGAGTTTTTTAAATATCCACGCCTCTCTATGAGCCTTCAAAATGAGTTTTTTAAATATCCACGCCTCTCTATGAGCCTTCAAAATGAGTTTTTAAATATCCACGCCTCTCTATGGGCCTTCAAAATGAGTTTTTAAATATCCACGCCTCTCTATGAGCCTCCAAAAATATTTTTAAAATCCACGCCTCTTTACGAGCCCCAAAAATTAATTTTAAAAAGTCCACGCCTGTATATGAGGGTCCATAAATATTTTTAAATATCCAGGCCCGTTTTTTCCAATTTCACGACTCAAATTTCATGGCTCTTGACAATGAGCCAATAAACTCTCTCTCATATCTCAAATGACAACAGTGTAATCCTTTCTCATGTCATGTTGTCGTCATCTATCAATTGACACATTAAGACTATTATTTATTAAAACTCTTTAATTTTTCACTTAAAAAATCTTTTGGAAGTTATATAACAACAAAATTTTCTGCATTTCCGTAAAAAATATTAGATTAAGGGGACCCCCCCCCATTCTCGGGGTCAAAAATTTTGTTGATATAATTGGAATCTACACTAATTAAAGAATGTCCCTACAAATTTTCAAATGAAAATCTCAAGAACTCTTGAAGATATAGCCGATTTATTGTGTCAGCATCAAGTGACGGCTGAAGGGCTTCTCAAACTTTAAACGCGTTTTTCTCTAAACATTTTTTGTGAATGGCGGGCACGATAACTCAAAAACTAATAACCCAATCGATTTCAAATTTTTACACGTTTCTCTGTGAGTGTATAGCTATCGTATGAACTAGGATAAAGCCAATCGGTGAAGATCTTCCTTATTTTTTAACTTTGGTTTTGGTAAAAAATTGGCGATTTTCCAAAAATATTTTTTCAAAGGTCCGCCATTTTGTTAATTTTAGAGCGAAGTCAATAATCCTAGTTCATACGAGAGCCAGACATGTACTCTTTCTAACACCGTTGGAATTTTCGGATTCCGATGTTCCAGTGAGGAGTTATCATGCCCGCCATCAAAAATAAGGACTTTTCTTTAATTACAGAAAACAACAACAAAATTTTGTTGTAAATTATTTTTCTTCTATTTTAAATCTTCAATTATATATGTGTAAAGTTACAAACCTTAACAAGCATTGGTATTGATTTACCAGCCCATTGAAAATCTTGAAAAATTAAAATCGAGAATGGGGGGTTCCCTTAATAATTTATAGCGAAGTCAATAATCCTAGTTCATACGAGAGCCAGACATGTACTCTTTCTAACACCGTTGGAATTTTCGGATTCCGATGTTCCAGTGAGGAGTTATCATGCCCACTCCATCAAAAATAAGGATTTTTCTTTAATTACAGAAAACAACAACAAAACAACAACAAACATTTTTTGTAAATTATTTTTCTTCTATTTTAAATCTTCAATTATATATGTGTAAAGTTACAAACCTTAACAAGCATTGGTATTGATTTACCAGCCCATTGAAAATCTTGAAAAATTAAAATCGAGAATGGGGGGTTCCCTTAATAATTATATTTATGTGATATATTTTTTCTTTGATTTTATTGTCACCATTAACGGAAATGAAATCCTCTCTCCCCTCAATTTCACACCTATCTCACTCGACATGACATGTTGAGAAAGGCTGTGCCGCTCTTATTGTCATTCTCATGTCATGCCGTAGGCGTCTTTTCTCTGTATTAGTTGTTTGCGCGCCATTTTCAACATGTAAACAAATCTTATTAACACATTAATTAATCATGTTAATTATTTTCATGTAGATATTTTGTGCTTTTTTTAATATAATTGCTTTTGTTGTTGTAATTTTTTCTAATTATTGTTTTCTTGTTTCTTTCATTGCAGGTCTGAAAAACAACACATCAAAATACCACGTGATATACAAGATGCCAAAATGTTGGCCAAAGTCTTAGATCGCTACAAGGACATGTACTATTTTGAAGTGATGTTCGGTGTCGTTGTCGCCTATATATTGTATCCTTTTCAAAACAATCTACGAAAAAACAGCAAAACCTGTAAATAGTATTTAATTAATGAAGATCATTAAGAAGGTATTTTAAATGTCGAAGGGCAGAATGGAATATTAAGAATCCAAATGGAAACTTAAATTAATTGCTGGGCTATAGCTAATTGTATACGGTACTTTACAATAATTTTGATTTTTAAACTAAATGATCGGATGTTTGCTTCATAATAAATAGGAAAGCAACATTCGACCTATGGCATCTAAGAAAAAGCTCGCTCCACGACTGTTTATGAGCCTCCAAAAATATTTTTTAAAAATCCTCCTCGTCTATTAGCCTCGAAAAAAACAACACTTGCCGTTAGACCCTCCCAAAATATCAGACGTTGGGAAAAAATATTTAAAAATCCCTTTCAATAATTTTCACGCTTTTCTCTGGTCCCCTTTAGTTTATTTTATCGTGGGTGAACTGTATCCCTGGATAATTTTTTTTAAAACGAGATCCAATTTTTATATAAATTTTTTTCTATTCACCATTCTGAATAATTTATTGTATACTTCAATTCAAAATATTTACAAACAAAAATTACATAGTCAATTGTTGTTTACAAAAGAACAATTCCTTAATTGTAAATTCTAGAGCGGCACATACCAATTTGCCAAAAACAAAAGCCAACAACAACTATACATTACAATAAAAAAACAGATGTCACATCGGCCAAACACCTTTGATCATAACCTTGAATATTTTTACAACAAATTCATAACATAACAACGATATCCCAGATAAGGTAGTAATTTTTTTCTAACTATTAAAGCACACACACCCCACCCACCCATAAACAGTGGTTGACTACCATATCAGTTGATACCTATTTATTTATTCATTTATTATCGTTCCCATTCACTTGACTCGGAGGCCAATTAAATCAATAAGCAATTATAGCCAATTCATCTATCTAATCCGTTTTTTGTTTATCTGTCTTTTCTTTCGTAAGTCTTTAGAATAATTTCTTCTTCTTTTTCTTTTTGTATTTTCTGTTTGTTTTATTAGGTTTTATTTATTTAAAAATGGTTTTAAAATCGTTGTTGTATTTTGGCATATTAAATTAACCTTGATCTCTTTTTTATTTATGGTGTGTGTGGGTGCGTGTACGGCTATTATTTTGTTCGTGCCTAACTTTGCAGTACAGTAAGTAATTCAATTACGTTTGCAAATCACACGTTGAATGACTGACGTCAATTACAGGTTACTATTGTTGTTGTTGGAGCTACCGTAGAAACCTAATACTCTCGATACAAATGGGAGAAAGAATGAAGTGGGGGTGGTGGAGGTGTTGCTATTATTTGCATTGTTATTATCTTCATCCACAATATAGTTGGGTGTCATTCTCTCCCTCTCTCTCTATCTGTCTATCGACCACTCTTAAAGGTGTCTTATAATGACACTGCCGTTGATTGTTCTTGTGTATTACACGCACAATTAAAGCGCCAAGGCGTTCGTCGGCTTTGAATTTGAATGATTTGCGGTAAATAGATGGCTTATGTTGAATTGAATTATTTATTCGTCATTTTTTGGAAATAATAGTTATTAATTTGGATTGTTTTTAGTATCAGGACGTATTGTGGTTCTTATGTCTGTATTTGGTTCGATAACATATATTAATATTTCTCTTAAATAAAAAAGGACATTTTGAAATAAAAAAATAATATCAGTTGGTCTATATAAAGATCCAGCAGCATCAATACAGATCATTTGGTGTATATTAGGACCTGTGGTCTTTCTATACAAACCAATTGGTCTCTCTACATAGACCAATTGGTATATATACAGGTCAAATTGGGCTATATAAAAGACCTGTAGTCTATCTATACAGACAAATTGGTCTATATAAAGACCTGAGGTCTCTTTATATCCGCCAATTGGTCTATATAAAACCTATATTCTATCTACACAGACCAATTGTTCTGTATAAACTTCAGTGATGTATATAACGATCAATAGTCTATAAACAGATCAATTTGTGTATATAACGACCCTACCCTTGGTCTAAATAAAGACCTCTTTGTTTCTTTGTCTTTGTAAATATATATCCAAAAACGTAATGATGACGCCTCTCTGTCTCGCATATTACTTTCAGTCAAGCGTAATATTTGCATTCTATTTTTATAAGAATGCAGCTAATTTTTTTTTATCAAATGTCTTTTGTCTAATTGCAGACAACATGGAGATTCTTACGTACATAACACGATCACCTGATTCCAACCCAAGAAAACTTGTTTTCTTTTGTGTTTATTTGTGAAAACAGTTCATATTTGTTTCCGTCACGTCTACATCGGTATCAGATGGATGATTCACTCAAAATCAATTAGTTTTTTAAATCCCTTTATTTATTTATTTATTTAAATTTATTGACAGATCATTTATGGATTATTCGGAGTGTGAGGAAATTATTCAGTACATGTTTTACTTAGTCACTTTGTTCACTGCACTTTTATGGAACAGCCAAACTCTAGAGACAGGCACATTCTCCTGTAGAGATAAAGAAGGAAACCTGGTGGCAGATACAGACAGCATGTAGGATCTGGAAGGAGCATTTTGAAATGCTTCTGGTATCAAATAGGGCGATAAAAAAGATACCCCGCAGCCAATAAGAGATGACAGTATAGAGTGTATACCACATAGCCAAGATGAGGTCAGAATAGCTATCAATCGGCTGAAGAATAATAAAGCAGCAGGTGCCAATGGATTACCAGCTGAACTATTCAAGACCGGTGATCGACGCTGATCATAAGCATGCAGCAATTGATTAGTACAATTAGCCTTGAGGAATACATGTCAAATGATTGGAACCTCAGCATTCTGTGTCCCGTGAAAAAAAGGAGACAAGACAATGTGGGCCAACTATAGAGGAATTATTCTCCTCCTTATCGCATATGATGTGCGTGTGAATGACTGAAGCAAATAGTCAATTACCTTATTGGACCATATCAATTCGGCTTAAGACCTGGCAAATATTGATCAGATGTTCAATCTCCGCCAAATTCTGGAAAGGACCCACGAAAAACACATTGAAACATTCCACCTATTCGTCGACTATAAAGCCGCATTATCCGCTCAGAGGTGTTTAAAACCAGGTCGACATTCCTGCAAAATTAATACGGCTATGCAGGATAACTTTAAATGGCACAAGGTCAGCAGTTAAACTCGTAATGGAACTATCGTAGCCCTTTAATACCGAACTAGTATTCAGACAAGACGACAGTTTGTCGTGTGACCTCATCCTGCTGGAAAAGGTCACACAATATGCAAATGTGGAAAAGTATGGTTCTCTGTACACCAAACAGCATATGTTACTGGCCGACGACATCGACATAATGACTCGAACATTGCGAGCGGTAACAGTCACATTTGAACGAATTGAGAAGGAGTCTGCCAAAGTGGGTCAGACAGTAAACGGCGAGAAGACCAAGCTGATGGTATCAACTCTCAAGACCAAGTCCAGTCGACTCGGACCAACTGTGGAACTTGAGAACTACAGCTTCGAGGTAGTACCGCCATAGGCAAAACTAATAACATCAGCTTTGAAATTCGGAAAAGGATAGTGTTGGCTAACAGATGCTACTATGATCTGAGTAAGCAATTCTAGACCAAACTTACTGCTTCAGAGAAAAATTCTGCAGACGATCTATGTGCGATCTGCGTTGACGTTAAATGTCGCCGTCGAACGAATCATGAGTCATTGTCAGACGTACCAAGCTGCAGTGACTACGTTGGCTATGTCATGTTGTGCGAATGGATGAGGATGCCCCACCACAAAAGGCATATAAAAGCGAACCAGCTGATGGTTCACGCAGAATGAAAAGACTACGAATCCGATGAAAAGATCAAGTGGAAATCAACATATCGGAACATGATCTTTCATATTGGATGAGCTGCGCACAAGACCGACATGCTTGGAAATCTTTTTTAAGCTAGCCTTATGAAACAAATATCCTGCCACAAGCCAGCTAATTAAGGTTATGAAAGATGATGTGAATGGAAAAGACTGAAGGACTTCATTTAGAATACAAAATTTCTAGAAGTGTAAAGGGATACCAATCTCATGCTTTCTCCTAACTTTTCCATTTCTTAGAGAGTACAACAGACTTTGACTAGCTTATCTGTGTATGTCCAACTGTCCTGAAGCATTTCATTAAACCAACCCTGTTTCAGACGAACCTAATTATGGGTCTCTTTAATTCCTTTTGCATTTTCAACACAAACCAGAGAGGCTTTTGGTCAACTATGTTCAGGATAGTCTCAATTCTTACGCACGGTTTTATGATACATACTGCAGTATAGCTGTAATTGTAGAAATTTGATAATAACTTCATGCAACTGTTTCCGATATCGAATGAATCTATGAAAAAATTGGCAATATAGTAAAAATGCTAAGTCGAATTGCCCTGCTGGGCATGAGGTGGCATTAATTCATCGCCCCCTTTTTTTAAATCTAACCTAATGTTGGGTGTTTTTTTAATTCCTTTTGCCATATCACACATATAAAATGCTATTAAGAATCTAAACATTTAAACGGACTCACAAGGAAATTAATAATAAAAAAATAAATTTCGCAATGGCAACAAGACAATTTATATTCCAAAGGAATGCATCCGAAAAAAGAACACCAAACAAACAAAAGAATATTGAAAAATTCCCCACAGTATAGATCTTACGTGTATACACTGTATATGTGTTTATATTTATTTCCAATTAAAGCTGTGTCACGAACAATTTTAAAAGCAATAGCTCTTAGTAACGAGAATGCACTCAGTGAGCCAACCAAGCAACCAGTCGGTCAGTCGATCATGAATACTAAGAAAAAAATAACAAATTATTAATATTTTCTTGCAAATGCAATTAATATTTGTATTCAGGGGATTTACACAGAAACGATATGACTGTTTTTTTACATTAAAACGCACATTATTTTTTATATTTATTTAAAACGGATATGAGATACGTTATGATGGGGTTTCACTATTTTTATTAACTACTAATTTTAGTTTTTGATTATATTTAAAATTTATGTTATTATAATTATGTTTTTGTGGTATTCATTCCTAACAATAAGTTCCGTATAATCATCTAGGAAGTTTACCTGATGCCTATCAACAATTTTACCTTTTTTATTGGCTAGAGGTGTTAGAGTGCGAGATGCTATGGTGGGAATCTTTCCAATATACAAACATAGATTGAATTAATTTGTTTAATCTTATCAATAGAAATATTAAACAGTAGTATACTAAATGAAATTGCACAAACAAATTGTTTTTGTATTTTATGACCGACTTGCAATAGTTCACATTTGTAGTTGACGACGGTGTGTTGATGGTTATTGCCCCGTCGAAAATAAATTGGATTTTAATTTGATAGTCTAGACAGAGTAAATAACACTATGCAACTAAATGAAACTCATAGGATAGGGAATGGCGGATTATTTTTGGGTATGAAATACCTTGGTGAGTGTAAAAAGAACCTCATAAGGCCAAATTCACCATAGAGTTCAAGTTATTTGATTTCTTGCTGGCGATCCGGCATGAACATAAATCTACTATGTTGTTTCCTGCTACAACAATTTATTTGTGGCATGTAAGTCTTATGAGTCAAATCGAAGGAGAGATTTTTTGGGAATACTTCGTTCTTTAAACTACATTTCTTGATTGACCTTTTTGTACTTCTCTCTTGAACTTTATTCAAATTACGATAATATGAATTTTTTATACCCTCCTACGGCAAAAATGTGGCCCATAGAAATCCGTTTCAGACAATCTGGAGTCGATTTACAAATGTCCGTCTGTCTGGCCTGATGATGCGCCCGATAACTCTGGAAGATAGTAACCAATTTCATCCCAACTTTGCTCATCGTAATATTTCTTCCAAATTTTGTACAATTTCGATTATGGGTCCACACCTTTTGGTACTTACTTAGCTGGCTTATGACAGAACGGTTGCTCCATAAGCCGAGCTTAAAAAATATTTTCAGGCGCGTCGGTCTTGTGCGCATCTCATCCAATTTGATGTTTCCATCGTATTCGTGGCCTTCCCCTTCTGCGAGAACCATCAGCTGGTTCGCTTTTAAATGCCTTCTGGGCTGGGGCATCTTCATCCATTCTCACAACATGACCTAGCCAACGTAGTCGCTGCATCTCAATAGTCTAACAGTGCCGATGTCCGAGAATAGATGGTATAGCTCATAGTTCATTCGACACCGATATTCACCATCGACACAGATCAGCCCATAGATCTTCCGGAGAATTTTTCTCTCAAACTCTCCAAGAGCTGCCTCATCTGCATTGAAAGTACCAGGTATTGTACCAGCGCATTGTAGAGTGTGAGTTTGGTCTGGCGGGAGGTGGCCTTGCTTTTGAGTTGCTTGCCCAGACCATAGTAGCATCTGTTGGCCAACACTATCCTTCTCCGAATTTCAAAACTGATGTCATTGGATTTATTAATGGCGATAAAAATGTATATAAAATCTTTGACAACCACGAAGCTGTAGTTCTCATGTTCCTCAGTTGATCTGAGTAAACTCGACGGCTTACGCGTTGGTATTATCAGCTTATTCTTCTCTCCGTTTACTGCCAGACCCACTTTGGCAGACTCCTTCTCAATTTGTTCAAAGGTGGCTGCGGAACAGCTCAATGTTCGACCCACTATGTCATCGTATGCGAGAAACATGTGTTGCTTGTTGTACAGAGTGTCATTTCTATTCATATTTGCCTCTCGTATGACCTTTTCCAGCAGGATGTTAAAAAGGTACCATTACAAACTGTCACCTTATCTGTATCCTGGTTCGGTATTGAAGGGCTCCGAGAGGTTCTTTCCGTGTTTAACTGCTGATATTGTGACAGTTAAAGTTATCCTGCTTAGCCGAATTAATTTTGTAGGAATTCCAAACGCAGACATGGCTTTAAACACCTCTGAACGGATAGGGCTGTCGAATGCGGCTTTATAGTCGACAAATAGGTGCAATGTGTCGATGTGTTTTTCCAGGGTCTTTTCCAGGATTTGGCTCAGAATGAAAATCTGGTCAATGATGGATTTGCCAGGTCTGAAGCCGCATTGGCATGGTCCAATAGTGCCATTGACCATTGGCTTCCGTCGATCACACAGCACGCTGGATAGCACTTTATATACTTATTCCTCTGTAATTGGCACCTATTTCTTGTTTTCCAATCATTAGGCATGGATTCCTCTAACCAAATTGCACTAATCAGCTGGTACATGCTCCTGATGTGCCTGCACCAAAACCTTAAGTTTGGTGTTTTACTCGTTGGTAAAATTTCCGGACTTCATGCTGACTCCTTTACATCTCGATTTGATCCCGCTCACGTTTTTCTTGTTCTTTATTCTTGTTTCTGAAAACACGTTTCTCCTCTCTCCTTATCTCCCGATAATTCTCCATCACATTACGTGTTGCTACCGTCTGCAGGGTTGCCCTATACGCTGCGTTTTTCAGATCAGTAGCGACACTCCTGATCATACCATGGGTTTCTTGATGGAGGTTTTTGGTACCCAAGTGTTACTTTTGCTGCAGTTTGTAGAGAGTCGGCAATTCTTAGCCATTGTGCTTCTATATTATTATCGGGACAAGAAGTGCTTTTGTCAAGCAGTTGGGTAAGTTGGCCGGAGTAGGCTTCTGCTATCTGTTGTGTTTGCAGCTTTCGACGTCAAATTTCCGTATTACATTAGATCGCACCTTTGCTGCTACATTAAGATGGGTGCGAACCTTGGCTGCCACAAGGAAATGTCCGAATCGATATTCGTTTCTCGTATTGATCGAACGTCTAAAAAACTGGACGAATGCCTTCCGTCTATCACAACATGATCGATTTGATTTCACGTTACTTGATCAGGATAAATCCAGGTGGCCTTGCGTATATCGAAATGCTTGAATCTGATGCTGCTAACGACCATGTTTTTTGCTGACGCGAAGTCAATCAACCTCATGCCATTGTCGGATGTTTCTTCATGAAGGCTGAATTTTCCGCCGTTGCTTTTTCATAGTAAGAGGGGTTTTCCGAGTGTGGGGAATTAAACCGACGCCTCAATCCACATATCAGCTCACTATTTCAATGGATGATGAAAATAGTTACCACAATTGAGATGAAAGAGGGACCAAGATAAGCCTGGGCTTCGCCCATCTTCTAAAACAAGACTCTTGTCTCATATAATTAGAAAACTGTGTGGGCTTTGAGGGATTAACTAAAATCATATGGATTTAATGCTAGAAGTAATACCGGTACCATGTGACGTATCTAATTCTGAAATACCTTTTTAATGATCTTTATAAAAAAATTAATTTTTAAACGATTTATTTTCAGTTATTCTCTAATACTTCCCCCAAAATAAATGACATGGTTTTCTCCTTAACCCCAAAAACTCGATGCAAAATCGACTCTCTCTCTCTCTTTTCAGCCTACAAACATTTGCCATTCCAGGATCATTATTTCTCTCGATTCTCTTGGGATTCCTCTATCGTTTTCCCATCGCCCTATTCCTCATATGCTTCTGTTCATCGTTGGGCGCCACTCTCTGCTATAGTCTATCGAATTTAGTGGGACGTCGTTTAATTCGTCATTTTTGGCCAAAGAAAATCAGTGAATGGTCTAAGCATGTCGATAAACATCGTGATAGCCTCTTCAATTATATGCTTTTCTTGCGTATGACTCCGATCTTACCGAATTGGTTCATCAATCTGGCTTCACCGGTAATTGGAGTGCCATTGTTCACTTTTGCTTTTGGTACATTTTGTGGTGTCGCCCCACCATCAGTATTGGCCATACAGGCGGGAAAAACTCTGCAGAAGATGACCAGTTCCAGTGATGCCTTCTCGTGGACGTCAATGGGTATATTGTCGCTGTGTGCTTGTCTTTCGTTGGTGCCGGGTCTTCTCAAGAATAAACTGAAAAAGAAAGTTGAATAAGCTGGTGATGATGATGGAGTAGCTGGAATTGGAGTAGTCGTAGCCGCCGTTGCCGCCAACTTCGTCGCAACCATCGATGACAACGATGGCAAAACAAATTGGTTTTAAGTTTAAGATATCCATCAATCTGCGCATGGAAAAGCTAAAGGAGTGCTAATATAAAATATGTTTATTATGCTTTGTTTTCTTGTTATTTTTGGGGTTTTTACTTCATTTTGGGTTTGGAAATTAAAACCAAATTAAAGTTAAAAATATTAAAGTAAAAAATTAAAGGGTTATGTCGAACATTATGTGACTTTCGACACCTAACCCTATATGCCAAATTTGTAAAATCTCTCGTAAAATATTTTTTGATTTCAAAATTTATTCATTTTTTTTATATTTAAATTTTGCCCTAAGAAAATACACCAACCAACCACAAAGCTTCAAATTCCAAAATGTAAAATCAACCTCTATTCATATTTAATTTAATTATATAATTGTAAAATATAAATATCAAATATATTTATAAAACATTTATGTAATTTAGTAGCAAAATGTATATTCAATTGTCTGTGTGTGTGGGAAATGGAAATCATATACCCACAGACACCTCATCCCCAAACTCTACCAAAAAACCTGCTTTTGATTTTTTAAACCAAAAGCCAATTTTCTATTTCCCCCTGCAATTGAATATTATAAAATTTAGTCTATTCGTTCGTTCGTTTTTTTCTGTTTATATATTTTTTAATTAGCTTTAGTTTAATTTATAAACAACAGTATTTCATTAAGGAATTTTTAATTATTATTTAGATAAAATTTACAAAAACAATTATGAATTATTTAAATAATTACCAATATAAATTTTTTGTTCCCCAGAATTATTACTTCATGTCCTAGTAGTTTAATCTATTGCTAACTCTAAGTTATTTCGAAATTTTGTTGTAGTTTGTAATTTTCTTTTCCTTTTTGGACTTCAATCTAATTTTCCTATAGAATGAAATGTATTATAGCAACCCTTGTCTATTTACCCTGCAATAAATGGAATACAATACATTGCCTGTGTCCAAGTGTGAATTTTGTTTGTTTAATTTGTTACTTTTGAAGATATTGTAATTCTAATCGAATATAAAACTTTTGAATTTTCTATGAAGAAGTTCTTCTTCTGGCCCTCAATAAGAATACCCCTTGGTTTTACATAAAATACCTCTTCTATTAAAGACCTCTTCTATTAAAAACCTCTAAGAAGACCCTTTTGGTCTTCTATAGGAATACCCTCTTGGTCTTCTATAAGAATACCTATTGATCTTTCACACAATAACACCTCTTGGTCTTCTATAAGAGGACCACTTGGTCTTCTATAAGAAGACTTCTTGGTCTTCTATGAAAATACCCTTTGGTTTTCTATGAAAATACCCTTTGGTTTTCCATGAGAAGACCTCTTCGTTCTTAGTTTTCTATAAAAAGACCCTCTTGGTCTTCTATAAGAATACCCTCCAGGCCTTCTATAAGAAGACCTCTTGGTCTTCTTGGAAAATACCTGTTGCTCTTCTATAAGAAGACCACTTGCTCTTCTATAAGAAGACCACTTGCTCTTCTATAAGACCACTTGCTCTTCTATAAGAAGACCACTTGCTCTTCTATAAGAAGACCACTTGCTCTTCTATAAGAAGACCACTTGCTCTTCTATAAGAAGACCACTTGCTCTTCTATAAGAAGACCACTTGCTCTTCTATAAGAAGACCACTTGCTCTTCTTTATAAGAAGACCACTTGCTTTTCTATAAGAAGACCACTTGCTCTTTATAAGAAGACCACTTGATTTCTTCTATAAGAAGACCACTTGCGCTTCTTGAAGAAGACCACTTGCTCTTCTATAAGAAGACCAGTTGCTCTTCTATAAGAAGACCACTTGCTCTTCTATACCACTTGCTCTTCTATAAGAAGACCAGTTGCTCTTCTATAAGAAGACCACTTGCTCTTCTATAAGAAGACCACTTGCTCTTCTATAAGAAGACCACTTGCTCTTCTATAAGAAGACCACTTGCTCTTCTATAAGAAGACCACTTGTTCTTCTACAAGAAGACCTCTTGGTGTTCTATAAGATAACCCTTTTGACCCTTTTATACGATAGGTTGATTTCTTCTTCAAGAAGAACTTTTGCTCATCTATGAGATATCCTCTTGGTCTTCTATAAGAAGAGCTTTAGGTCTTCTATAAGAAGAGCTTTTGGTCTTCTATAAGAAGACCTCTTGGTCTTCTATAAGAAGACCTCTTGGTCTTCTATAAGAAGACCTCTTGGTCTTCTATAAGAAGACCTCTTGGTCTTCTATAAGAAGACCTCTTGGTCTTCTATAAGAAGACCTCTTGGTCTTCTATAAGAAGACCTCTTGGTCTTCTATAAGAAGACCTCTTGGTCTTCTATTAGAAGACCTCTTGGTCTTCTATTAGAAGACCTCTTGGTCTTCTATTAGAAGACCTCTTGGACTTCTATAAGAAAACCTCTTGGTCTTCTATAAGAAAACCTCTTGGTCTTCTATAAGAAAACCTCTTGGTCTTCTATATGACCTCTTGGTCTTCTATAAGACGACCTCTTGGTCTTCTATAAGACGACCTCTTGGTCTTCTATAAGACGACCTCTTGGTCTTCTATATGACCTCTTGGTCTTCTATAAGATGACCTCTTGGTCTTCTATAAGAAGACCTCTTGGTCTTCTATTAGAAGACCTCTTGGTCTTCTAGGAGATGACCTCTTGGTCTTCTATAAGAAGACCTCTTGGTCTTCTATAAGAAGACCTCTTCTATAAGAAGACCTCTTGGTCTTCTATAAGATGACCTCTTGGTCTTCTATAAGACGACCTCTTGGTCTTCTATATGACCTCTTGGTCTTCTATAAGATGACCTCTTGGTCTTCTATAAGAAGACCTCTTGGTCTTCTATAAGAAGACCTCTTGGTCTTCTATAAGAAGACCTCTTGGTCTTCTATAAGAAGACCTCTTGGTCTTCTATTAGAAGACCTCTTGGACTTCTATAAGAAGACCTCTTGGTCTTCTAGGAGATGACCTCTTGGTCTTCTATAAGAAGACCTCTTGGTCTTCTATAAGAAGACCTCTTGGTCATCTATAAGAAGACCTCTTGGTCTTCTATAAGATGACCTCTTGGTCTTCTATAAGATGACCTCTTGGTCTTCTATAAGATGACCTCTTGGCCTTCTATAAGAAGACCGCCTTGGTCTTCTATAAGAAGACCGCCTTGGTCTTCTATAAGAAGACCCCCTTGGTCTTCTATAAGAAGACCCCCTTGGTCTTCTTAGGGCCTCTCGCTATCAAAAAAAATCCACGAATCCTTCAAAAATATTTTTTTTAAATCCACGCCTCTGATAGGGCTATCAAAAAAATCCACGAATCCTTCAAAAATATTTTTCAAAAATCCGCGAATATTTCAAAAAGTATTTTTCAAAAATCCACGCCTTTGAAGACCCTATCAAAATAATTAAAAAAACCTCTCCTCTAATAGAGACTTCAAAAAAGTAGATTTTAAAAAATACACGCCTCCGATAGGGTCTTCAAAAAATAAATTCAGGTTCTTATTCGCAAAAAATGTTCAATATAGATTCATGTTTTGACATAGGTCCCGACTTATGGTAGGTATTTTGAATATGTATGTTTTTAAATTGTTTGGTTTCAATTTAAAAAAATGTTTGTGGTTGGACCCCTCCTCGTGTATTAAAATTTTTATTTGTTTTCATTTATACCCAGATTTTTGTTCCAATAAAACTCAAAACATTTTTATTTACATTTCGTGTAAAATAACTGATTCTGTTACTCCCTTTCAGTTTATTTTACTGTGGTTTAATATTAAGCGGAAATGAAAAAAAAACAAACAACACCAGTTTTAAGAAAATGATGATGAAGAAAAAAGACAAAAACAAAATTAACTAAATGTTGAACTGAACTGAAAATTAATATATTACTTACATACATATATATAAAAAATCTCAAACATTTAGATTAACCCCGATCCCTCATCAAAACAACATAAGAATCCTTAAATTTATATTCACAAACAAATGCGCAAGTACATAATGGGAAAGGAATTATACGAAAAAATAAAAAAAAAAACAAAAATAAATAAAATTAAAATTGTTAGTCGTAAATATAAATTGAAAAAAATAAATGTAAATTTAATACGTAAATGTTTTTTAATATTGGATGGATGACCAAAAAAATAATCTACATCCAATTCAGTGTTTTTTAATTGTGTACAAGAAATCCCCAACATTCGTTACATGGTCAAAAAAATAAATAAATAAACAAAAGTTCATGTATGTATGTGTGTGTGTGAAATTAACCCATAATAGTGAGGATGATTAAAATGATCTCCAATCGTGTCTAATTTTTAAGAAACTAGAGGAGAATATTGAAATGTTTTTTGAAATTTATTGAATAAAAACATTAGTAAAAAAAATATACATACCTTGTTGTTTTTGTAGTAGGTATATTGGACTGAGATGGTTTCAATTAAAAATCAGATGTAATTATCTTTATCACCAAACAAATTTGAGTAGCCAAAACAGGCGTGGATTTTTTAAAAATATTTCTGAAAGCTCTTTTTAAGGTTCTATCAGAGGCGTGGATTTTTTAAAAATATTTCTGAAAGCTCTTTTTTAAGGTTCTACCAGAGGCGTGGATTTTTAAAAATATTTCTGAAAGCTCTTTTTTAAGGTTCTACCAGAGGCGTGGATTTTTAAAAAAAGTTTTTGAAGTACTTCTGACCATAGAAGACCTTTTGATGGTCTTCTGACTACAGATGACCCTTAGAATGTCTTCTGACCACAGTGGACCTTTAGACTGTACATAGAAGAAGTTCTTCTGTTTATAGAAAAATTTCATAAGATTTTATGTCTATACAAGCATATTTTTTATGACATATGCAGATATGTCAGAAAAACTAAGCAATCCACACATTAATATCGACCATAAATTAAATTTGGACCTTTAGACTGTACTTAAATTTCACTATTCGAGCTCTAAAGGTTAGCCCAAATCCAAATTTTAATAAATTTAGTTCCTTTAATAACACATTATTTCCATAAGTACCCACCTCAACCATTCAACAAAACTTCCTCCATACACCGATCATACACCCCCATAATTATTCTAAATTTAAATTTGAAGATTCTAACTCTATTGTTAGAATCTAGAAATTGTACCAAATTTAGTACACAGTAGTACGAACTTCCAAAAACTTCTTACTTAACCCAAACCTTCACCCTCACAGTGATGCTAAATCCAAATTTCAGGATTTTAACTCTATCGGTCCGCCCACAATTCAAATTGTACCAAATTTAGAACACTGTAGTACGAATTTCCAAAACGTCCTACTTAAACCAAACCTTCACCCCCACAGTGATGCTAAATCCAAATTTCAAATCAAATATTTCTAAATCCAATTTAGTACACAGTAGTACGAATTTCCAAAACTTCCTACTTAACCCAAACCTTCACCCACACAGTGAGGCTAAAGCCAAATTTAAGGATTTCAACTCTATCGGTTCACCCACAATTCCATCTGTACCAAATTTAGTACACAGTAGCACGAACTTCCAAAACTTCCTACATACCCCAAACCTTCACCCCCACAGTGATGCTAAATCAAAGTTTCAAGATTTCAACTCTATCGGTTCAATCACAATGCAATCTGTACCAAATTTAGTACACATTAGTTAAAATTTTTAAAAATTCCTACACACCAACAGTGATCCGTACTCCAAACTTCATGATTCTAGCTCTATTGATTCCTTTAAAATTTACAATGTACCAAATTTAGTACCCATAAGTAATAATGTCTTAAACTGTGTCTTGACTCCAATCGTACACCCCTACAGTGCTCCTGACTTTAAATTTCATTGTTTCCGCTCTATCGGCTGACCCAAATTGTAACAATTATAATACGATTTAGTACTTTTCGTATACATCAGTAAAAAATTTCCAAAACTACATACATATCCCATGCCAAATTTCAAGTTTTTAACGCTATCCATTCACATGCTACAAAATTGTACCAAATTTAGTACATTTTCGTACTTTTCGGATAGTTCGAATTTTCAAAAACCATTTGGTACATCAGATCCTACACTCCATCAGTGACCCTCATTTAAAATTTAAGAGTTCTATCTCTAGCGGTTCGCCAAATACAAATGGTATCACATTTAGTACTTTTCGTACCGTTCTAGTACGAATTTCCATAAACCCACCTTTGAACCAAGAGTGACCCTAACCCAACATTTTAAGATTCTAGCTTCAGTCGTCTGGGCGTTGATGAATCGTTAAATCAGTCTGTCAATCACTTTACTCTGGATAATTCTTTTAGAAAGCCTTCTTCTTATCTTTAAAACATTCCTATTCTCCAGTGAATCTCCTGAATGGCTCCTTCAAATAAAAAAATCATTAAATTTAATTTTTTCTTTTCTTGCAATAAAAAAATTATATTTATTTTTAATTTTCGTAATCTAATTAATTAATTGCTCATCTATAAGAGAAATTGTTTTTGATGTCGTTTGGAGTGAGGGGATGGAGCAAAAAAACTTTAGAAAATGTGTATTTTGGTTTTCAATATTTAAAAAAAAAAATGTTTAAGCAAAAGTAAACAAAATTATTTAAATAACTTATTAGAGTGCGTGTGCCTTAAAAAAATGAAAATACTTGTTGTGTTTTTTGTTTTAAATTCGAAATTTATATATATAAAATTCACATTTTTGTTTTAAAGAAATACATACAATTGTGTGTGTGAGTGTGTTCATGTTTTTTTTATTTAAACTTAAGCTACCATAATTAATTAGAGGCTAAAAAACAGACTTTGTTTCAGTATTTGTAAAAAAATATGTATTATACGTATGTATTTATAAAAGTCTACAAGAGAAGAAGAAAAAGAAATGCATGAGATAATTAAAAAATATGGAATTTTGAAAGGTTGTCTTAAATATATATAAAATTTTATGATTTTTTTCTTTTTGCAAAGCAAAATTTAAGAAATTATAAGGAAACTTGGTAGGGTGCAAACGCGATTTTTTTTGTTTCTTTTTGGGTTGGGGCCATTAGGGAAAAATGTATTAATTATATTAAATATAAAACAAAATAATAGAGTATATGTAATTGTGTTTGTGTATATATGTGTTGTATAAGTGAAAGTAATTTTTAGTTGTTGCTTTCATTGCTGCTGCTTGATGTGTTTGTTTTGTATTCTTTTTTGCTGCATGGAAATTTGTTGTTTTCTATTTTCATTCATATTTTGTTTTGCTGCTTCATTTTTGCCATTAACACTCTACTATTCCGATGGTGTGAGATCACGTTCCTGTTCATTTTCATTTAAGATTTGCGACAAGAGATCATGTACCGGTTCAAAGACCTTCTTCGCCCCTGTATTGGTTAGATTCTTATAATCGAACATATCATGATGACTAATGGAATTGTCCGTCTGTACAAGTCCCTTTGTTATATCCACTGTTTGTACACGATTAAGTCCGACAACTTTCTCCTTAACCAAACTATTGACTTGAGCATTTTTATCACGTAATTTATTTGCTTGATGGCCACGAGGTAGAAGAGACTGGAATGGAAAATGAAAACAAATAATTAAATAATGGAAATAATTGGAGATAAATTATGATAAGAATAATCGCCAAGGCATTTTAAAGGTCTTTTAATGAGGAATGTTTTGATAGAAACCCTTCAAACGAGGTCTTATATAATCGGAAGAACTTCTAAAAAGGTCTTCTATAATCAGAAGACCTACTAAGGAGGACTTCCATAAACAGGAGACCTTCATAAGACCTTTTAAAGAGGTCTTCTATAATCGGAAGACCTTCTATGGTGGTATTATATAAAAAGAAGACCATCTAATTAGGTCTTCTATAAATAGAAGACCTTCAAAGGAGGTATACTATAGACCGAAGACCTCCTAGGGTGATCTATAAATATAAGACCTTCTAAGGAGGTTTTCTACAAACTTTCTTCAATAAATAGAAGACTTTCAAAAGAGGTCTTTTATAGGCAGAAGACCTTTTAAAGAGGCCTTCTATAAACAGAAGACTTTCTATAAATTCTATAAATAGAAGATCTCCAAAGGAGATCTTTTATAATCTTCTATAAACAGAAGACCTTCTAAGGAAGTCTTATATAAACAGAAGACCTTCTAAGGAAGTCTTCTATAAACAGAAGACCTTCTAAGGAGGTCTTCTATAAACAGAAGACCTTCAAAGGAGGTCTGCAATAAACAGAACACCTTCTAAGGAGGTCTGCTATAAACAGAAGACTTTCTAAGGAGGTCTTCTATAAACAGAAGACCTTTTAAGGAGATCTTCTATATATAGAAGACCTTCCAAAGAGGTCTTCTACACACTAAAGATATCAAAAGTGGTATTCTATAGACGGACAGATTTTCAGAAAATCATTTATAAATGTTACAACATCTGGAGAACTTTAAGGGATCTTAATCCGAATCAATCCGCATCATATCTGTTGACAAAGTTAAATACTGACATAGACAAAAATTTTTTCAAAACCCTTGTCTTCTAATATTTTGGGCCGATATATTGAGGACTATTTAACATAGTGTCCGAGACACAACAATAAAGTCCATCCTCTTATTCTATATAGTTATCCTCAGATTCCCCATCCTGTGATTTTCTTTATAAAAAATATTCCCCTTTTTTAAGTCTCTTTTTTTCTACTCACAGGCAATACAATATATGTATCCGGTAATCTCGAACGTATTCTTTGTACAATTTCATAAATACCATCGGCTATCTCTTCTGCTTTGCTGTCGACATTATTTGTGCCAACATGGAGGACAACGATTTTTGGCTTGACATTATCCAATTCACCGTTTTCGATGCGCCACAGTACATTTTCACAACGATCGCCACGTATACTAAAATTAAGGCTATGCATTGGGGCGAAATAATGATGCCATGTTTCCGTATCCTGCAGCGTTTCGAGTATACAATCGCCAATGAAAATGACGTCAGGGTCTTTTTCACGGCACTCGGAAATGAAACGTTTGTGTATGCTAAGAAGGGGAAGGGCATAAAGAGAAAAACAACTTAAAAACGAATTTTTAATATTAAAAGTGTCCTTACCTCAGCCATCTATCATCACCATCGTCATCGGTTCTTTGGGTGGGCACGGCACAAGGATTCATATTTAAAAAACAAAAAAGGCTTCCTGTGTTTTCTCTCTCACCTAAAGCCAAAAAGCAATGCAAGAACTGTTGGGATTGTTTGCTTTTTTTGGGTGTTGTCTTTCGGAGTAATATTATGATTTTTTCCGACCCTTTATTTCGATTTGTTTGCTTGCCAATTTCACTTGTATTGACGGAAATTTTTGTTGTTTTTTCTTTGCAAAAAAATGTAGTTGAATTTTATGTTTTTTGCAATAGGCGAGACTACAAAATAGTCTTCTATAGATCGACTTTCGAATAATCGGCTTTGTAGCTATTACAACGATAAATTAATTATCGATTATGTTTTCCGCTAAGCTCAGTGGCGACATATTCAAGCGAATGACTTTTGGTGCAACTTTTTTTAAAATTCCCAGCGGTAACACTGATTGAATTGATAGTGAATTTCCGAAATTCGCAAGATTTGTCATATCACAAAATGCAACCCTGTGACACAACTCCGTTTGTGTTATTACTTCATCGTGAATGGTATGCGCGAACAAAAAGAAGCACTATTGCCATTTCTTTCATTCCCCCACCATTCTTACTAGAATATTTTCATTTGACTTGTCATTAGGCGAAAAAATCTTGAAACGAACGGTAGCAGAACGCCGCGCAAAGCGGAAACTTTTCTTTGACGAGAAAAAAAGAAAGAAATGAAAAAACATAAAAAAAATATTCTATTAAAAGTGCAACAAAATAATTGAAAATAAATGAAAAGCATTACTAAGTCAATGATCAATTAATGAAAAGAATAAATGAAGTAGCGAATTAGTTGGCTACCGGCTATAAAGAAAGAAAAAGTAGAGCAATAAAAAAATCTAGAATTTTGTGATTTCTGATAAAGAAGTGGTGAAGTCTGTGAAAATTCGATATGATTATTGCAACAAACAGACGAATGTGATTGGCAAAAGAAAAAGTAAAGAATAAGTTTGTTGTTTTTATTATAAAAGAAGTCATGTGTATTTTTTTTAATGTGAAGTGTGGTGCCCTATAACACTTAATAATTTTTTTAAGTAAATTTACATTTGACTTGTATAACATACGTATGTGCGTGTGTATATCACGGGTCATTTCAATTCTTTGCGGAAAAAAAAACTCAACCATCAGCAGTATCAGCAACAACAACAGCAAAGACCAAACAAAATATTCTTTGCAAAAAACATTGTTCAAATCAAATTGGTTTGTTGTTGGTATTCTTGTTGGCTCACTGCTGCTGTTTAGTGGGGTTCTCTTCCTCCCTCATACATAGAGAGAAAAAAAAACGCTGTGTCAAAGTGTGTGCTCGTGTGTGTGCGTTTTCGTGTTAAGAAAAAAGAAAACAACACACGAAATCAACCAGCTGCTTTTTGTTTTGTTGTGACAAAGTGTTGTTGTTTATGCGCTTTTTCTCTGTCTCTCCCGCTCACAGTTCGTTCATAGTGCTGCTCAGCTGTTTTTAATTTTACCGGACATTTAGTCAATTGTCATTTGGTCATTGTTTGACAAGTTTTCTATATTTTTTCCACCCCCACAACATCAAGAAAAAGAAGTACAAAAAAAAAAAGAACAACCCACCACCCCTCCGTCTTGCCAAAGAAAAACAACGGGAAAAAAGAAAACAAACAAATAAACGGACTTAACATTTGATTGCTTGCCGCTCTGTATCTCTCTCTCTCTCATTAAAAATAACAACGACAGCTGAACTGTGTTCTCAATCTTTTTGTTGGCAATGGGGGTGCTGCCACAACAAAATTTCTTTTGAATGAATTTGCCAAAATAGTTATTATCATAATTTAAATTTAGACATAAAAAGGAAACAAATAGGAAATTACAATTCTTACGTCTTTATTGGACGGAATAGCAGCATCAGCAGCAACAACTACAAAAATTCATTGCCAAAATGGATATTATTGGTGTGATACGAACAACGGCCCAGGATTATGGTGATATTTTTTCAGATGCCTGGTGGCATCTGCTCAATATGGAGTTTAAAACGGCGGTAAGTGGAAATTGTATGCAATATAAGTTAGTATATACGTGAGTGTGTGTTTTCTATTAGGATTATTAAAATAACAACAAAAAAAAAATAATCTTTTATTTTTTATAAGGGGCTAGTTTTTTGTTGTTGTTGCCTAAAAACTATTGCGTCTTTTTGTTTGCTGCCCCTATTATTGCTCCAATTCTCCTCCAATGTTAAATTGTCACATTTCTTTCTTATCATCGACACTGCTTGGGCGTTTGTGTTTTTATTATTTTTTTCTTCTTTGTCTTTATTATTCATTTTATGGCCTCTATTGTTGTGGTCGGTAGTATTTCCTTTTTCATTGAAAATACTTTGAATAGTTGAATATTTTTTATTGTCGTTTTTTTTTTGCTTCTAAAGTCGGATTATTGCTGCTTCATTCAGTGAATGCTTAGATCTGCGCGAGGTACCATAAAGAAGTTGTGGAACATTTTTAGCTTAGGGTCTCTGTTGATCTATACCGATGAATTGGAATATATAAAAACCTTTGTGGTCTATACAGATCAATTGATATTTATAAAGACCTTTCCTCTATGAAACGATGTCAACGCTGCTGGCTACGGCTACATAATCTCTTTTTAAGTAGTTTCAAAACAGCACGGTCTGGACACTGTGTTTTCAACGATTTAATTTTGTCGAAATCCATATTTCCTGACATGCACCTCCAAATTTTCGTTGAGATTTTACCTCATGCATATTAAAATTAATCCGATGAAATTCTAATTATATAAATGTACTTATTTTTCATGTTGTCCACACTTCTTTAGATATGGTCTTCCAAAATTCCACTAAGATCCTCATATTGATTTCCTCCGTTTTTTTGATTGTGGGTGACGATTTAAGACTTTCTCCTATAGACCGATTCCAACACCGACTACGCTAAAAATAATTAAATAAAATAGTTTCTATGGGTGGTTGGATTTTGGCCAGGGATTTACTTTTCGATTGGACTTTTAAATAGAATAGTATCGGAGAGGACCGATTATCATATTTTTGCAATCAATATGTCTTTACCTCAGATACTGTAATCAGAACTACACTATCTACACACATAAAAGACGAAGAGTAAACCATGATAGGACAACATACCATAAAACTATTTTTACAGCACTTGACCAAAAAGCCTTTGGTACCGTCAACCACGCCAAGCTGTTCGCGGACATAGACAAGACAAACCTCCGGCCTTGTTTGAAACGTTGGCGTCCACATTTGATGGCGTCAAAAATGTACAGAAACAGGAAGTCCAAAGTCCTTAGAGTGAAAAAGGAAGTTCCCCAAAGAGCGGTGACATCTCCGGAATTGTTAAACCTCTTACTTTACCTTCATAGCAGGCTTGTGACAGAACATTTGTTTCAAAGCCAAGCTTAAAAAAAGATTTCCAGAGGTGTCGGTGTTGCCCGCAGCTCTTCCAATTTGAATGGTCATGTTTCGAAATGTTCTCTTTCACTTGATCTTTCCATCTAATTCGTGGGCTTCCCCTTCTGGATGGGCTATCTGTAGACTCGCTTTTATATGCCTTTTGTGCTTGGCCATCCTCATCCATTCTCACAACGAGACCTAGCCAATGTAGCCGCTGCAGCTCGATCGATCCGTTTGACCATGACGATGTCCGAGAATAGATGGTACAACTCATGGTTCGTTTGACGGCTATATTTAACGTAAAAGCATATCGGCCCATAGATCTTTTGGAGAATTTTCCTCTCAAACACTCCAAGAGATGCCTCATATGCCTGCGTAAGTAAGGTCCCATGCTCCAGACCCATATAACAGCACGGTTAGTAGCAACGACTTGTAGAGTGGGAGTTTGGTCTGGCGGAAGGTAGCCTTGTTTCTAAACTGTTTACCATAGTAGCAACTGCTATCGCCTTGTCTGAATACTCGTTCGGCATTAAAGGGTTCCGATAGTTCCTCTCCGACTTTAACTGTTGATATTGCGCCAATTAAAGTTATCCTGCATAGCAGTATTAATTTTACAGGAATTTAGAACGCAGATAAGGCTTTAAACACCTCTGAACGGATAGGGCTGTTGAATTCGATTTATACTCGACGAATGTGTTTTTGTGGATCTTTTCCAGGATTTGGCGCAGAGTGTAAATCTGGTCTATGTTGGATTTGCGGGTCTGAAGCCGCATGGGTATGGTCCAATAATTTCATTGACCATTAGCTTTAGTCGTTCGCACAGTACGCTGGGTAGCATTTTATATGTGATATGAGAAGGAGACTAATTCCTCTCTAGTTGGAACTTAACGCCTTGTCTTCTTTTTTGTGCACGAGACACAGGATACTGAGGTTCCCATCATTGGGCATACATTCCTCTAGGCAAATTGTACTAATCAGCTGATGCATGCTCCTGATCAGCGTTTGACCACCGGCCTTGAATAGTTTCTGAAATTCCACAACCATCGGACGACACAGAACTCGTAATGTATGCGGATGATTGTACTTTCATGGTGTCGGGTCCTATTATTGATGACATTTTTGTGATATTAAACAGGTTCTACATATATCATCTTGTAAATGTCATCCATCTGAGGAGTATGAAAATATCCGTCATTAAATCATCAGCCACTCTGTTCACCACATCGACAGCTGAAATGAAGCTCTCGCTGAACATAATAATCGATGAAGAACTAATTTCGATCACGAACTCCCCCAAGATAATGGATGAAACGTTCGATAGATAACCTTTTTAAGTCTTCTGCACAAGGCAATGCTTTATGCGATATGGCGAGAAGAAAAGGATATTTTGTCACCCTTTCCAATTGGTTCAGGAAAATGCATTGCCAATAAAGATCATAATCCTTATGGCGATGGGTTCACAATGATTGAAGCGGAAGAATTTCAATGATCGCATCAGTCGGGGGCCAAAATCCTACAGAGTAATATTTGGGCAGCGTGTAACGGTTTCATTGGCCGTTTGAAGGCCATAATTCGTGCCAAAGATGATCAATTGCAACAAATCTAAATTTCTTCTAAAATTTGATGTTATTTCTGAAATTTTTCGCGTTTGACTTTGTTGCAGTTATTTAACCCACCCTGTATTATTTTGTTCTAATTCCAATGATTGTGTATGATAATTATTTACATACATATATTGTATATATTTCTAAAATTTCCCACAATCTAAACCTCCTATCCAAGGTCATTATTGTATTCAAATCAATTCCATTCCTTTGATTTAAAATTTTTTTCATAAAAACAACCTTTCTAAACACAACAAAAACCTACGAATGTATTGAAAAAATAGAACAATAAAACTGATAACCCACTTTGGTTTTATTTTTTAATACTTACCATAATCCTTACCCTCCCTCCGTCTCAACACCACAAATAATTCCTACTTCTAACAAAAAAACAATAATAAAGAATTCAAAAGCAAAAAAACTAAATAAAATCCGAACATATCATTATCAGAAATCAAATAAAGTGCATTTTAAATGCCTGTGCAGTTTTCTGCCGGCAGTTAGCTGAAGTTCAATTGCAAATGAAATTTGTAGGTCACGGGTGGTGGAAGGTGTGAATTTGTCGTCATCGACATCAATTAAAGATTAATGTGTGTTATATAATTACTAATTATTATGGGCAACCATTTATATGCCATGCTTCATTGCTGGTGGTAGTAGTGGTATCTCGCCGACTACCAGTAGCTAATTAATTAATTGAATGTACCCATAAATGACAGAATTGTAGTGATAAGAACCACATGAGAGTATTTCACTACATGGGAAATATTTTTTTGACATGATGATCATGAATATGTCACTGTCAATGAAATAACCTAGAAATGGGGTGGCAAATCGAGATGTACAAGAGTCAGAATGAAGTCCGAAAATTCTACCAACGGGTAAAACACCAATCCGAAGACTTTGGTGCAGGCACATAAAGAAGAAAACCTGGTGACAGATACAGACAGCGTGCTAGGGATCTGGAAGGAGCATTTTGAAAAACTTTTGGTATCAAATAGTAGCAGTGAAGAACAATAATAGATGACTGTATAGAGTGTATACCACCTAACCAAGATAAAGTCAGAATAGCAATCAATCGTCTGAAGAATAATAAAGCAGCAGGTGCCGATGGGTTACAAGCCGAGCTAGGTCAAATGCTGGTAAGGAGCATGCACCAGCTGATTAGTACAATTTGGCTAGAAGAATGCATGCCCAATGATTGGAACCTCATCATCCTGTGTCCCGTGCACAAAAAAGGAGACAAGACGATATGTGCCAACAATAGAGGAATAAGTCTCCTACACATCGCATACAAAGTGCTATCCATCGTGTTGTGTGAACTACTGAAGCCAATGGTCGATGACATTATTAGACCATACCAGTGCGGCTTCAGACCTGGCAAATCCACCATTGACCAGATTTTCACTCTGCGCCAAATCCTGGAAAAAAAACCCCACGAAAAACACATCGGCACATTCCACCTATTCGTCGACTTTAAAGCCGCATTCGACAGCCCTATCCGTTCAGAGGTGTATAAGGCCATGTCTGCGTTTGACATTCCTGAAAAATTAATTCGGCTATGGAGGATAACTTTAACTGGCACAAGATCAGCAGTTAAAGTCGGAAAGGACCTCTCGGAGCCCTTTAATATCGAACGAGGATCCAGACAAGGTGACAGTTTGTCGTGTGACCTTTTTAACATCCTGCTGGAAAAGGTCATACGAGACGCAAAAGTGAACATAAATGGAACATATAAAAGCAAACTAGCTGATGGATGGAGAATACGTTGGAAAGATCAAGTCGAAGACAACATTGCCGAATTGGTCTTTCAAAATGGTCCGACGCGCCTGGAAATCTTTTCTAAGCTCGGCTTATGGAACGAAAGTTCTGTCAGAATATTTTTTGAAGGACCCACAGATGAGTAGATTTTGATATTTTTGTTAATTTCTTCCAGAGGTCTAAAATTTTATAAGAATATTTTTTCAAGGACTGCCAATGGTAAAAAATTTTTTAGAATTTTTCTTCAAGGACTTCGGGAGACCAAAAATATTTTTACCAGACGTTAGCGTTAGAACGATGGGTAAATTTTTTAAAGAATATTCTCTCAAGGACCAACAGGAATGAATTTATTATTTTTATCATCTCTTCTGTAGATGAAGAAGGTGCTGTTGAAGTGAATTAATTGCTTAAGGCATTTCTGATCATAGGTCCAGCAGTCATTGGAAAGCATTTTCGTGAATTATTATTTTTTTTTAATTATTTTTGGAGTATTCGATTTTCTTCAGAAAACAGATTGGCCTGCAATTTTTTTAGGAATATTTGTTTCAGCGACTTCCAGAGGCGTGCAATTATCTAAGAATATTTTTTCGTTGAATACCAGATGTATGCAATTTTTTGGGATTTTTTGTCGGTGACTACCAGATTTATTAAGATGATTTTTCAAGAACCAAGTTTTTAAGAATATTTTTTCAAGGACCAACAGGAATGAATTTATTAATTTTTACCATGCCTTCTGTGGATGACAAGAGGGGCTGAAGTGAATTAATTGCTTGAGTCATTTCTGATCATAGGTCCCCAACAGTCATTGAAAAGGATTTTCGTGCAATAATAATTATATTTTCAAACGATTTTTTTGAGAATATTTAATCCAGCAAAAATATTCTTTCTCTTTTAACATTTCCGAGTACAAATAAAATTCAATTATTTTTTAAATAATCCATACATAATTATGTGTCACGTCGTAGGGCAAAGGCTTACACGAATTAAAAAACGGACTGATAAGCGTTTTTTTCGCTGATCAATTTGGCATTTGAAATATAACAACAGTGAACTTTCTAACACCGAGACAACAACAGAAATTAGAAAAAGAAATCGAAAATTGTACTTTGAATTTATCAATACGATGATTATTCATTCTTTGTAATCGAAAACCCAGTGCTTTTGGTTACTTATCAAATTAGAACAAGTAATTATTTTCAGAATTATATTTAGATTCCGAAACATCTGGATCTGTGTGTTATCACTTTTTCTTTGGATTTCTAAAAGCTGGTAGAAATTGGAGCCTAAGACATTTTTTCTTAAACGATAGAGACCAGGGGATTTTTTAAAGGACCATCCAAAGAAGGTGTAAATTTTTTATAGAATATTTTTTCAAGCATCAACAAAATATGTCTTTGGTCTGTTGATCTTTATCTTCGGTCGGAGCATGGGCGCAAATGAGACTGATTATAGCATTTCGCTCATCTACTGGAGTGAATCCTGAGATCAGATTTTTAATTCTCCTGTTAACCATAAATCCGCAGCCAAATTCACGTCTCGTTTTATGCTGTTTTTTATTTTGTTTTCAAAAATAATATAAAAAAATATATAGAATATATCCCAGAAAATGTGTGCCAAAAAATCAGAGTCCAAAATAACATTCCCCTGTCCCCATCAATAACTGTATATTACGAAATATTTTTGCTCTTGAAATAATTGCCCGAGTTCATACAAAAAAAAAAAAAAAAAAAAAAAAACACTCAATATTTTCTATAACATGCCGTGCGAATTCTTCATAAAAAAGTAAATAATATTGGAGCGTGATTTTGCATTAATAAATATACACACATACATACTTGCACACACACATTTATTTTATTAATTTATACCCCATTCAAGTTAATAAGCGTGTGTTTTTTGTTGTTGAAAGAAATATTGACCAATTTGGTGCATGTTTTTTTTGCAATATTGTTTTTGGTTTTGTAATATCATTGCCTTTGATTGATATAATTTTCGATTTCTGACGCCTTCCTTTATTTCCGAGGTTTTGGAGTGTTGCTGGCGTACTTATGGTTGGTTTGTTTGCGGACAAACACCCAGCCAGCCAATCAGCCGGCTAACCAAGTACCCCATTCCTATATTTGTCGGTGCGCTTCGCAGATCATTGAACTTTTGTTGTCGACGACAGCAACAACAACAACATCGCCACCAAAGATATTCTAAATAAAGTCAATGACAATAATTTATTTTCTTGGCGATTTTGTTTATACATATATACATATTGTACATATGCATGTATTAATTTCTTTGTTTATATAATCCAATAATCTATTACTTTTTATATACGACTACAGTGAAACCATTGTAAAAATAATATTCGAAATTATAACAATTTAGAACCCTATTGAAATTGGAAAAAAAATCGGTTCCGATTTAGATATAGCTCCCATATATATTTTCGTCCGATTTTAGGTAAATAGTGCACCAAAGTCCGTATATATCCTTCGATTTGAACGAAATTTGGCACAGCGTACTGAAATAAGTCTAGAAAGATGTGTGCTAAGTTTTGTGAAAATTTGGATTTATAAGTAAATGAAGATCTCAAAATGTGGCCGAATGCGCAAAACATACGGAAATAAGTGTAACCTAACACGTGACGTGAAGTTTCGATGAAATCGGTTTAGATATCGATATTTGACATGTTCAATTTCATGTTAATGGTCCTTGAAAAACGAGACGTATATTAGGATTCCATCTGATGGATATACCTAAAGTGGTGAAGGGTATCATTAGTCGGCCCCGTCGGACTTTACTACTTTCCTTACTGGGTTTTCCTTGACCTAAACTTTTTATGGATAATTTTTCATCGATTATCTAGGACTCTGATATCCTAAAACATTTGTTTGGGTGGCAATGCACATTTCAATATATGAATATTTTAAGGACTGCCAAAGGATTATTTTAAGAACATAATTTTGAGCGACTACCTGATTTTTTTTTAGAAAAATAATTTTATTGACTACCAAAGTCAAAACAATATTAACATCGGTTACTAGAGGCTCAAAATTCTTTAAGAATATATATTTTGTTTGCGACATCAACATCATAGTTGACCCTATGATATAAGTTCTGAATCACTAGCTTTTGACATAAGCAAACCTTTCGCTACCTTCCATGGTCATTTGGATAATTGGTATATAGGTCGGTTCTACTGTTTGCAATTTCTTCTACACTTGCTTGGCCAAATTCTCTTGCTCCACTTCTGCTGAGTCTTCTCTGAAAGAGCCAGTTCTTTCAAAAGTTCCTTCTTCTCTATTTCCCATGAATTTTTTGCTGCCTAGATTTTCTCTGCAGTCGCCAACCAATTCACCTTTAAGTTCCTGAACTTGATATTCCAATTCGATGCGTTTATCTCTAGGCTCTTCATCCTTTTCTGCAACCTCTCTTTAAGGTAACCATTGGCGTCTTCTGATATTTTTAAAGCAAATTCCTTATTACTTGCCCGTAACTCCGCCACGTCACGGATTTTCTCTTCCAATTCTATATCATAGCATTCGTAAAATATATCGGACACAAACTTTGCAGATCTAATATTTCGTCGCACCTCCTCCAATGTACACATTTATATTACCTTATATATGATTGCGGGCAGTGTAGCATATTTTTGTGCCATAACCACTGCCTAATTATTTCCCATAAGTATAATTTATAATCATCATATATTTTGTTGTTGGTAATGTGTTTTTTTTTCTTTGTTTTGGCAAATTCTTTGGGAAATGCTCCCATTTTTTCTTCTTCAATGACAGCCATTGACTGTTTAAATGTGTGACGAATGACATCTCTATTATTTAAATATAGATACATATGTGGGCATATTTATACTAGAAGTTGTGTCAAAAAATTAGTCAAATGAGTAATAACCCTATAAGGGTTGAGTTTTTTTCTAGGAACAAAATAAGCATGGATATATACATTTTTTTTTTAAAGCGAGGTTTTATATTCGAAGGAAAGAATTGTTTTTTAAAAAGTATTTTTTCGAAACCTGCCAGAAACAATGATTTTTTAAAGAATATTGTTTTTTGAAGGCGTGGATTTTTAAAGAATATTTTTTTTTAATGGCCAACAGAAGAGTGTATTTAAAAAATATATATTTTTCAACGACCAACAGAAGTGGTGGATTTTCATTTTCGGTATCAGAGAATAATAGAGTTGAAGCATCTTCTTCGGAAGTATCAACTTTGTCAACAGTTTTACACAGAATAACTAAAAGTTCTACCCATTTGGTTTCAGCTACAAATAATGTTAAAAAAATGTTGGAAGGCCGAATTGGGTGATCATGGCCACGGCTTTCTTTTCTCCTTCCCAGTGAGCTGGTGTAATTATACCTTATTAATATGGTGTTATTATACCTTATTTGAGGATGCGATAGCCATCAACGTGCTGAAAAGGACTACTCATATTTGACTCGCCTAAAGCGTGCCTGGGTGTAACATTTGCCGATCGCGGTTTTTTCTCCTTCCCAGTGAGCTGGTATTGTTTTTATACCTTTGAGGATGCCATAGCCATCATCGTGTTGAATAAGACTATTTATATGTGACTCGTCTAAAGCTTGTCATAACACCGAAGCTCTGAACGCATAATTTTCGAAAAAGTTTCCGTACAGGAACGTTTTTTCCGCAATAAATAGAAGGAAAGGCCAACTCTTCAGAATCTGTATCAATTATCATGTCTATTTTACGACGACCATCGCCTAGAGCCATTACATTTTCAACATCCCTACGTTCAAACATTGTTTGTTGTACATCAGTACTGAGATTCGCTATTGCATATTCATCGACATGCGGAATATCATCCACAGTGGCTTCAGTAGATATCTGGTTTTCGAAAGTATTTAGGATTTCTTCTTTCTTATATAGGAATTCTTTTTTTGTAGCTATATAGTATTATGTCAAATCTGCAGAATCGCCTATCATAACAC
The DNA here is from genome assembly GCF_032173495.1 of Musca vetustissima. Taxonomy (NCBI): domain Eukaryota; kingdom Metazoa; phylum Arthropoda; class Insecta; order Diptera; family Muscidae; genus Musca; species Musca vetustissima. The sequence continues at coordinate 34,922 of NW_026884101.1, forward strand.
CGAAGCTCTGAACGCACAATTTTCGAATAAGTTTCCGCAATAAATAGAAGCAAAGGCCAACTCTTCAGAATAACAATAACAATTATCAAGTCTACTGGACGACGACTTTCGTCAGGTACCATTACAACTCATTGGTGAGGTACAATTTCAACATCTCTACATTTAAACATTGTTTGTTGTACACCAGGATTGAGATTCTCCATTGCATATTCATTGACATGCAAAATATCATCCACAGTGGCTTCAGTAGATAGCTGGTTTTCGAAAATATTAAGGACTTCTTACCGATCTTCTTGATTAGCCACAAACGTTACGATCTGTGAAGAATTAAAACCTTCAAACCAACGTTCATCAATTGTAATGCCAGGTTTAAGATACAGCTCTGTGTTGATCAAGTATCTGACTGCATAAATTACATTCACTACTCTGATTGTTTCACTCACATAATCATGCTGATATGCCATACGGCGATTAAGATGTAATTCTTGGAAGGGGAGTTACTGGTTCATTGACGGATATGGGCATGTTGACTACTGTTCCACGAATAGCTCTTTGTCTTTCGAAACCCAGCGCAATGATTATAATGAAAGGCAATCGTGCTGTGACCAATTATTCTTTTTTTCCATTCTTTATAGCTCGGCTGCAGGTTTTACAAAAAATATATAAACCATTGACCAAGGAAAATCTCTCCGACAAGTGAAAAATTCTGTTCTGAAAAATTTAAATTTGACATATCTTTGTTTTTGTAAGGTTCCACTTAGTGGGAAAACCATAATCCGCCGCAACACGTACATATTGGTCTTTCTTTAATAGTGTCATTATACGGCTGGAACTTCAGCTGATTTCGTCGTACAATTAACCGTGTTTATTCATTTTGCCTTTCTTCATGGGAAATACTATTCCTATGCCTTCTGCTTTATTCGGACTGAAGCATGTTGTTCCTAATCCTATTACTGTGGTTACGTCTTTTTATATATTTGTCGTAATAAGAGTCCCTAAACTAGGACAATTGCAATTTTTTTTTAATTTATTCTTAGTTCTTCATTCTCCATAACTATTAATTAACCTCGAAAGTGCAAATTAATTCCAATTTCCATATTTCAACGAAAAAAAAAAATGCCAATGGAAATTAAAAATCAATACCCAATCGACAATCAATTGGCTGTAGATGATTGACTTCTTACTGGCTGACTACTTGTCGAATAATTTCCCCCATTTCATGATTGTCTGGGAACATTTAATCGACAATGTCATCGTTTATTCAATTTAAATGTTTGTCATTTCAATTCAGCCGTCCTTTTGTGAGTGGCTCTGTGTGTGGGAAATAACAGAATTGGAAACACGTGAACGTGAACTACAATCGAACGTTTCAGCTGTTCTAGTTATTATTTATATTTTTGTATTTTGGGGTTTTGATATTATTATTTACGAATTAAATCTCGAATCGAAAAAAATCAAACTGGTTTACTTTTAGTCAATCGCGTATTTGATTTGGGAAGTGTGCCATATGCTTTATGGGGATGACGAGATTTGGAACTGGTTTTTTTTTTATTCTTCCTTTCTTTCATTTACTTTTTTGTTTATGAATTTTTTATTCAATAATTATTACTAAGTATTGTGTTATTGAACTGTTTGTGTTAATTGTTGCATGATTGCGGTTATTATTATTTTATTTCTTTGATTAATATTTTGGATTTTGAGGCGTGGTTGGGAAGGTTTGATTAAATTATTAATTTTGGGGGAAAAATCAAAAACAGCTGGGCAAGGTTTCACTATTGATAAATTTTCGATGGAAAATGTATAACAGCTGATTCTTTTCTATGGGAAAATATGTCACTGTATCGAATCTGAGACGAAAACGAAGTGTATAATTTAAATATGTCTATAGAATGAATGTTCCGAAGCTGTATAATTAACTCAAAATTAAAAAAATAACTAGTAAAAGATTCATTAGGTGTGGTCATCTAAACATTTTCTACCCTCCAACTGGTGGTGTGCATGTTGAAAGACAGGGCTACCGAAAATTACGCCTCTATATGGGAGATATATATTGAGAATTTTCTTCGAAAAATTTAAACTCTAGGGATATGCGGTTAAAAGCTTCGAAATATACAAATTGGAACCGAACCTTCATATGGAAGCTATGCCAAAATGGGGATATATATATAGGTATAACCAGAAACCCTAAATTATAACCTCTCATCTCTGCAAATGCGGGTAAAATCTTGAAAATACTAAAATTACTGAAGATGATGGTGTTTCTCACCCTTCATAGAATGCAGAATGCCAAATTACAATTATTTAGATGACAAATGGTCCATCTGAAAGGCCACCTGACTTTTTTAAGTTGACCTATTATGAAGATTAAAAATTATTTTAAAGTGACAATCGCAGTTTATATTCTTCGACTTATTTTTACAGGAAGATCTAGAGAAAATTTCAAGTTCATCGCGACAAATTTTTCTCAATTTGTACCAACATTTTTGCCCTCCGTATTTCCAAAACACGATACAAAAAGACCAGCAGGCCTTTATAGAGGTTTTCTATAGGCAAATGGAGTTTCTAGAAGTATTTCATATCCGGAACAACTTCTACATCCCTTACATAGACAAGAATACCTTCGCAGAGGTTTTCTATATGCTAACATTCTATAAAATTGAGAACTTTTAAAGGCCGAACACTTTTTATAGATTTTCGATTGTAGGCAGAAGAATTCTCTGAGAACTTCGGTCCACAAAAGCGCTTCCCGAGTTCTTCTATATAGGTAAAAACTACTAGACGTCTTCAATAATTACTATGGTTTAGTGGCTAATGAAACTTCTAGAAGTCTTTCATAGCCAGAATTAGTTCTACATTTCCTTTATAGACATACATATCTTTTCAGGACAGAAAGTCTTCCAGAGTTTTTTTATATATCTATATCTACTAGACGTCTTTTATAGACTGAGCAAACCTCGAAAAGACAGAAAAACTTTCTTCTTAGAAAAAAACTAAGACTTTCGAGAGGTATTTTATAGGCAGAATACTTTATACATATCTTCTATGGATAAAAGACCTTCAAAACTTTCCAGAAGAATTCCAAGAAGTCCGATAATCCGAAGAAGACATTGTGAAAGTATTAGCATATGTATACAAGTAAAAATCATCATAAGATCATATATCTTATTGTGTCTGATGTATGTATACACTTGGAAATAGTAGTGTAAATATGGAGACTCTTGAAAAAAGTAATAATAAAATAGTTCTGATGTTTGATGCTAGATTGTGCTATCCAAATGTTATCGTAGCGCAGGCACACACACACCAAATGAGAAATTATTTGTAATGTGTGGTAGAGACCCAAACCATAATGTTGATAAGATTGTAACTGAAGTATAGATGTCGCTATTTGGTCAAGTGGGCATAGTCAGTTTGGTTAGAAATAGGTGTAGATAGCCAATACAGAAACCTAATGGAAACTTCACCACATTTACCCTACTGGCATTTCATAGAAATTCTAAATTCCCAGAAGTCTTTAATAGACTCAATAAATAAATCGAGTAAGTTAAAAATTGAGAAATGATTGATGATTGTGGTTCACATTCGCTGACCCAAAATATAAAACCCGATTGTAAATACCAGTAGTATAAAAATGGATCATTATTAAAAACAATCAAATATTGTTCACACCACAACGCTATATTGCGAGGCTAATATTTTACCAAAGGTACGCACCAAATATTGCTGTCGTCATAAAGGCTAATCTTTATTACATTATTATGAAATCCAGATGTCGCTGATGTAAGGTCAAGTTCATGTGGTGCTGATATCGTAGCCAGCAACCTAATGCAATCAGAGTATTAGTAGATTCATCTCACCACATTTGATGTGTGCCTAAGCTACGGTAAACTATGAACACTAACATTTAACTGCAAAACATCTGAAACATCTATTATAGTATTTTTAAATTAGAGCCATAGGGAAGATTTTGATAACCCTTTTTTAGTAATATATTTTTGTAATATTTTACTATTAAGCCTTTCCCATTTTCGTACCAAAGGTTCTTTTCCGCACTGTACATCTCTGCGGAATGCACGTGCATTTATCCATGAAGAAGAGTAGTTGCAATAGCAGATTACCTGTTTTATTCTCAAGAATATCAATACTCAACTTCGAGTCTTTTGTGACACTATGAAAATAAACACTTCTGAAACCACTGCAGGAACATTGGTTCACTGTTGTTTAGAAATAAATGCTGTTGTTGTTGAATTTCTTTTCCCGCTGTCAATAATGTAATGTTACAGTAACCTCTAATTGAATAATTGTTCATATTATTGCACAACAAATTGTTTATGTTTCTGTTTTTTATTTTCTTAACAATATTATTAAAGATCGCTTAGTTTATAAATAATTTGCATACTTGTTGTTTACATTTTGAAGATAAAAAAAAACAAGAAAAATATAAAACACCACCTCTCACAACAGTAAATAGAAAAACCAGAATTTTTTTCTTCCTTATTTTTTATACGATTAGACAAACAGGGTTGCCAGTGTCATTATTTTTCGAAGACAAATGTTTGGTTTTTTTTTTTTAATTTGGAAATCAAAATCTCCCAGTTATTTCCTTTACTTTGGTGAGATTCCTCTATATGAGAGAGTTATCAATATAATGAAACTAGATACAACAACTTCGAGGAAGTATAGAATTTATTCTTTGAGTTCGATTGACTCCTGAATATGTGTAGAATATTGAATCTATATGTAAAAATCAGTAGTGTAAATATGGAGGTACATGAAAAAACAATAAGGAAGTAGTTGTGATGTTTGCTGCTAGATATTGCTGTCTAAATTTTACCATAGCGTAAGCACACACCAAATGTCGTGAAATATGTTGTAATAGATAGCAAAGACATACACCACAACATATCGTGTCGATAACATTGTTTCTGAAGTGTAGATGTCTCTACTTGGTCAAGTAGAGGCAATATATATTGATAGCGGATGCAGAAACCTAGTGCTATGATGATGTTTAAAGCTTCATTTCATCGCATTTGGTGAATATCTGAAATGCCATAAATTATGAACTGTAACATTTAGCCACAAGCATATCAACTATTTTTTTATTACTTTTCTGCAATGAGATCCCATATTTACCCTACTGATTTCCATAGAAATTCTGTATTCTAGCTTAAAAAAATTCGATCTTGATGTTTATAGCTAAATTTCATCACACTTGCTGAATGCGTTGAATTATGAACAGTGACATCTAGCCACAAGCATATCAACTATTTTTATTGCTTTTCTGCAATGAGTTCCCATATTTTCCCTACTGGTATTCCATAGAAATTCTATATTCTATGTGCCTTCAATATACAGAATTTTTCCCTTCTCAAATTTTTTAAACCACCCACAAGTGAATATCGTTAGAGCACTCCAGCATTTAAATGTGAACAAATCATTTGTGTCTCGTACCATCGCTCGTTACCGTGATACTGGTAGCGTAGCCCAACGTCAAGGAAGTGGACGGAAGATAACAGCAACATCAACATCGGCAAATATTGAAAAAAAGAGCTCGTGGTAAAGCCATTGAAATTCCAAAATGGGCAAGAACTTACACCACAACAGAAAGAAATAGGAAAAAAAAAAGAGCTAAAAAGTTGCTTCGCTTGGCCGAAAATGGTGAACTGCCGAATTCGGTTTTCTCCAATGAGAAAACAATCGTTGTCCAGCAGTTTGAAAACAAACAAAATGATCGTGTTTACTAGCCAAAGAGGTCAGCTGAAAATGTGCACCTTCGGTTGGTCACCAGAACTCAAGCGCAGGCCATGGTGATGGTGTGGGCCGTCATAACTGCCGATAGTCGCTCACCGCTCGTATTATTATCGCGAAAATATTCTTGAGGGTGTTTTAAAGCCTTGGGCACGTAAACATTTTGGCCGCAGACCTTGGACTTTTCAACAGGACTCAGCAACATCGCACTCAGCACGCGCCACCCAGCACACCAAAATCTCCGGATACCAATCCGTTGGACTGTTGTGTCAGGAGTATTTTGGAAAGCATGGGTGGCACTAAAAATACCAAGGTGTCGATCACATCAAGCAAGCGCTTCGCCGGGAATGGGTCAAAATACCGCAGAGCAATATTCGGGGCAGCGTGTTACGGTTTCATTGGCCGTTTGAAGGCCATAATTCGTGCCAAAGGTGACCAATTCGAACAAATATAAATTTATTCTAAAATTTGATGCTATTTGCGACATTTTTTGCATTCATTCAATAAAATTAAAAAAAAAAAATAAATTATGGCGTTTGACTTTGTTGCAGTTTTTTATCTCACCCTGTAATGGTTCAGATTTTTGTTGCGGAATAGTGCTTTCGAAATTGTACCGTGGTGGAAGCATACACCCAATTTTGTGTGTTGTGATCGCCAGCGAAAACACATACCACGACGAATAATTTCGATAGCATTGTCACTGAAGTGTAGATGTCTCTGCTTGATCAAGAAGAAATCAATAGGTATTGATAGAAAATTCAGAAACCTAATACAAGCAGAAGCATTATTGCTTTTCTGTAATGAATTCTCATATTTACCCTAATGATATTCCATAGAAATTCGGTATTATAGTAATGAGTTCTCATATGTGATGATATCTCTTATTTGCCCTACTTGTTTGGTCGAAAAGAAAACTGCCCTCAAACAAAAATGTAGCAACTCTTCATTTTACAAAAAATAAAGAAAATTGAAAAGTAAAAAAAGCAAGTGCATTTTTTATTACTATTTTTGTTTGTTTTGTTTTTGATATTTTTTCTTCTTCTTATTTGTTTTGATTTTAGTTTGTTTATCAAAATAAATATTTCAGTTGCATCCACAGCAGCAGCGGCAGCGATGTTTATGGCAATGACAATAACGCCTCGTTGCGGCATTGCCATTGAAAATTTTACAATATTTTTGTGAAAAAACTACAACAACAATTGTGATAATAATTGTCAGCAATAACAACTCATAGACAGACAACGTCATGAAAAATGTAAACAAGAAAAAAAACAGCAGAACAACAACAAAAACTCAACCTGAATAATTGACAGACTATAGCCGGCCCATTAAATTTTGTTTACCGTCAAACGTAATGTTGCGTGTCCGAGAAGCATCGAACAGTGTCGTTTAGCTAATGTAAATATCTTAGAATCAATTTGAGACACATCTATATACATATACATATGTATGTGCCTGTGGATTATTGAAATTTTGACGTTGTTGTTGCAGGTGCTATAAAGTGCTCGGCAGGTACAGTAGTCTGCAGCCAAACATTGGCACAATTTTTAATGGAGGCACATTTCTCTCGAAATCCATTTGTCTTCACTTACAGATAGGTGGTTTAGGGGGCATCAATAATTTTTGAGTCCTTCCAAAGGTATCATAAAAACAAAAGACCTTCTGGAGGATTCCAAGAAATTTAAAGTTATTCTATGGACGGACGACTCTCTAAAGAAGGTCCACAGACTGAAGTTTTCAACAAACAGAAGACCATTTTATAGGCATAACATCTTCCCAGGTAGACATATGATCTTCTAGAAGTATAAACATATCTTTCAACAGATAGAACAATCTATGGTACTTCATTTACAATTTTTAGACCCATATACGATATTCTATTCATAAAATACATCCTACAGGTTTCCTATACATAAAAAGACCCCTCAGATATCCTCTATAGATAGAAGGCTTCGCAGAAAATCTCTACAAATAGAAAGTCTCCTATTGAAAAAAATCACCTACACATTTCTATATATTTATAATATATATGGTGTTTGATGCTCGTATACATTTTGAACAAGTAGTGTAAATATGGAGGCTCATTAAAAAGTAATAAAAAAATAGTTCAGATGTTGGCACACACACACATACCAAATGAGAAATGATTTGTGATATATAGTAAAGATACAAACCATGATGTCGATAACAATGGAACTGAAGGATAAATATCGCTATTTGTTCGAGTGGACATAGAGTCAGTTTAGTTAGAAATAGATGTGTTGATAGCTAATATAGAAACATAATGCAATAATTTCACCAAATTTGCCCTACTGACATTCCATAGAAATTCTAAATTTCTAGAAGTTTTGCATTGACTTAAGAAGACACAAATCGAGAAAGGCTCCGTAGAAAATCTGTACAAATAGAAGGTCTTCTATTGAAAGAATTGAGATATTGAAGAATTGAATATTGAAAATTAATTAGCTAGAGAGTTTTTCCAAAGACAAATAGGAAGATTACCTTATTGTGGTCTTAATAGACTATAATTTTGTAGGAAGATAAGATTGAGAGATATTTGAAGAAGAAGTTAGCTATGAATCAAACACGAACCAATTAGCAAAATAAGTTGCATTGAAGACAGACAGACAGAATCCGATATATTTACGAAATATGACATTCCGGAGGTTTTCTATACAATTGAGATTATCTGAAGGTTCTCAATAAACAGAAAAGTTCTATAGGATTTCCTCAGACAACCAGCTATCTATGATCAACAGATAGAATACCCCTAACATTTTTGTAGAAATATTATACTTTCTAAGGGAAACATACCTCATAGAGTCCTCCATATATAGAAGGCCTATTATTAGTACTTTATAGACAGAGATCTTCTACAGATCTTCTACAGACCGTAGATCTACTACTAGCCTTCTTTAAATAGACCATTAGCTAGTGGTGTGTTTAATAGAAGAATAGAGGAATTCTTCAAGGGATAGATTAACCCATGATTTATTTTATTAATGCAGTATTCCCCGCTTAATTACCTCCACGCATAATTACCTTCCACGGTTAATTAATCCGATTTCAGAATACCCAGTTATTTTCAGTAAAATTCTTTACAAAATTGCACGTTTAATTACCCCCTTTTAATTACCCCTTTCATTTATTTGCCCCTAAATAACCTACTCCAAAGTAACCGTACCTTTAAATCTGTCCCATGTAATTACTCAATGTATTTTTTAAATCTGGCAACTTCACTTAAAATGGCTTACATTTGCTAGTGCACTTACCACACATGTGCACATAAAATTTATTGTTTTGAAAGTTTTCGTGAAATGTCTCCCAGAAATACATCTTTGTCTATCAAACTAAAGCTCCAGTTAATATCTCAAACAAAAAAAGAAAAAACAAAACACCAATGTCCACCGATATTTACCATTGCTGGGTAATTAACCGGGGTCCACATATAATTACCCTAGCGAGGTAATTAACCGTGCACGCTTAATTACCTTCCACGGATAATTACTCAAAAATCTTGAAATTTTCACTAAGGTAATTAATTTTCACTAAGGTAAGAAATCTTCCATTCATACAAGACCTCATAGAAATTTTCTATACATTGAAAATACCTTTTAGAGTTGCTCTTTACAAAGAAGGTATTTTATAGGTTATATAGATTTCCCCTTAGAGGTTTGCTACAGACAGAAGACCTATTAAATGCCCAGTTTAAACAAAAAACTTATCAGTGGCCTATTTAAAGAAACGTTCTCCTAGAGAACATCTCCTAGAGATCTCAATAGACAGAAAACCTTCTAAAAATTTTCAATGGACAGAAAGTCTCATAAAAATATCATTCAAGAAGGTTTCTATAACATCGAAATCTATCATAGACCTAATAATATATAATAAATTATCATCTGAAAGTCTTCTATAAACAGAAGAGCTTGTAAATGGACAGAAAACCTTGGGGATAAAATCTGGAGAGGCTTTCTATATAATTAAAGTCTTCTAGAAATTGTCCATAGTCAGAATAAAAGGTCCTCAATTATAAAAAGAAAAGTTTTCAGAACATGGTCTTATAGTATCAGAAGAACTTCTACTAATTCTTAATTGTCAAGAGGAAAAATACCAGAAAACATTCTGAAGATTTTCAAAAGCCAGAAGGCCTTATAGAAATCTTACTCTAAAGGCTTTCTATACCATTGAAATCTTCTATCTTAGACTGAAGAATTTGTAATCAAAGATCATCTGAAAGTCTTCAATAGGCAGAAGAGCTTATAAATTGACGGAAAACTTCGGAGATCAAATTTCGAGATAGTCCATAGTCAGAATTAAAGGTCCTCGATTATAAAACGAAAAGCTTTCAGAACTTGGTATTTTAGTATCAGAGTACTTTCTGCTGAATCTTAAGGAAAAGGAAAAATACCAGAATACCTTCTGAAGATTTTCTATAGACAGAATATCTCATAGAGATTTCATTTTTAGACGTAAGTATTTATAGTAATCGACCATATTGAAGTATTTTATAGGCAGAATAGCATATAAACCTAAAACCGCTGAGATAAAATGACGAGAGGCTTTCGATATAAATTAAATCTTCTAGAAATCGTCAATAGGCAGAACTAACGATCCTCGAATATAAAGATAAATGTTTTCAGATCCTTAATAGTCAAAAGTTAAAAGATCTAGAAGTTTTCCACATACATAAGTCGTTTTAAAGAGATTCCATTGGCATAGTATCTTCAGAAGTCATTCTAGAGGCAAAGATTCAATAAATAAATTAATTTGATTTTTGGCTAAATTTTTGTTCATTGTGAATAGAATAAAAAATTAAAATATAAAATTTCACATTTTTGTTTTGATATTTTGAATTTGTTACATAGATTCTACTTAAATTACCTATAGCAAATTTAGGTCTTATATGAGATCTTAACAATAAAATAACACAAGAAAGAAGACTTACACAATGCATTCTATTTTTCTAAAGTTCGACAATTTATTGAATATATGCAGAATATAAAAAACAGCAGTGTAAATATGGAGACTCATTAAAAAAGCAATAACGAAATAGTTCAGATTTTTATTGCTAGGTTGCTCTGTTCAAATTTTGTCGTAGTGCAGACTCCCACCAAACAAGTTGTGAAGTGATTTATAGCAAAGACACATACCACAAGTAATCATATCGATAATATTGTTCGTGATGTGTAGATGTCCCCTGTGGTTGCGTAAAAATATGTATTAAGAGCAAATGCAGGAACCTAATCTAGATCTTGATGTTTGTAATCGAATTGCCACACATTTGGTGAATATATGCACTGCGCTAAATTATGAACAGTGACATCTAGACACAGGCACGTGAACAATTTTTATTGATTTTCTGTTATGAGTTCCCATATTTACCCTACTGGTATTTTATAGAAATTCTGTATTCTAGGTATATTTAATAGACATACGAAGTTCGAGAAGATCTCAATATCCTCTATAGTTATTATTTTTAGATAGATAACGAATTGCCACTTATCGATGTACATATTACACATTTATTTCGGTTGTTGAGTGTAATACAATCACTCGTTCACACTGTCTATCTCAGCGGAATGCATTTGCATTTGCCCACAAAAAACACACCCAATCGTAACACAATTATACACACATTCGCAACAAGATATCGTATATTTATAGACACATAAAAAATAGTAAAACATGAAATCTCAACAGTATGGTCGTTGTTTGTTGTTTTTTTTTTTCAATGTTTCGGTCGGTGGTCCCTCAGTGGTCGATTAGAAAATTTCCGCCTTTTTTGTCTTCAATGTAAAGGCAAAAACAACAACAAAAAATGTTGATAGATTCCTGCTGTTGTTTTGAAAAAAACTTGATGCTGTTGTTGACAATTTTGTTGTGTATTTCTGTTTTTTGCATTTGCAGATAATGCAAATATGTAACTAAAAAATGCAAAAAAATAAATAAATCATTACAAAAAATTCAAATACAAATTGCAATTAACCCATTGGCTTTAAAAATGGATATATTTATATTAAAAAAAATCAATAATAATGAATTTCTATAGATTGCCAATAGTGTGATTGTGGGGACCCATCAGTAAACAATAAAAAATACTTGAAATGTTCGCCGCTAGATGACGCTTTTCATATTTGGCCGTAGTGTAGATACGCACCAAATTTGTGGAAATGTAGTAATTACCCTTTGATCTCACCCCAAATGTCGATAAAATTGTTAGTTAAGTATAGATGTCGCTGTTTTCGGATATTGAGTTATGATATAATAGGCTAAACATATAAAATAAAATCACTCCGATAATATCATCGTCGACATTACTCACATATTTTCATTTGCATTTAAAAATTAAGAATATGAGGATGAATACATAAATCGATATATTTGCCACTAGATGGCGCTGTGTTTACATTTTACCTCAGGATGATACTCACCAGCATATCACAATACTCCATTCGGCAAATATTGAAAAATTAGATCGGGGTAAAGCCATTGGAATTAGAGGAAGTGGAAGAACTTACACCGCGCAAGTAAAAAGAAAATAGACTAAAAAAAGAGCTAAAGAGTTGCTTCGCTTGGCCGAAAGTGGTGAACTGCCGAATTTGGGTTTCTCCGATGAGAAAACATTCGTTGTCCAGCAGTTTTTAAACAAACATAATGATCGTGTGTGTTTCCTTGCCAAAGAGGTCAGCTGAAAATGTGTATATTCGGTTGGCCACCAGAACTCAAGCGCCGGCCATAGTGATGGTGTGGACAGCCGATAGTCGCTCTCCGCTCGTATTAATCAACCGTGGCATCAGAATAAACGCCGAATATTACCGCGAACATATTCTGGAGGGTGTATTAAAGTCTTGGGCACGCAAACATTTTGGCCGCAGACTTTGGACAGTCCAACAGGGCTCAGCACGCGTCACCCAAGACTGGTTACAACATTTCCAGCTCACAATGGCCACCAAAAACTTCGAATACCAATCCGTTGGATTATTGTGTCTGGAGTATTTTGGAAAGCAAGGTTGGCACTAAAAAATACCAAAGTGTCGATCACCTAAAGCTAGCGTTTCGCCGGGAATATTTCGGGCAACGTATGACGGTTTCATTGTCCGTTTGAAGACCATAATTCGTGCCAAAGGTGACCAATTCGAACAAATCTAAAGTTATTCTAAAATTTGATGCTATTTCCGACATTTTTTGCTTTCATTGAATAAAAAATACCAAAGTGTCGATCACCTGAAGCAAGCGTTTCGCCCGGAATATTTCGGGTAACATGTGACTGTTTCATTGTCTGTTTGAAGGCCATAATTCGTGCCAAAGGTGACCAATTCGAACAAATCTAAAGTTATTCTAAAATTTGATGCTATTTCTGTAATTTTTGTCTTTCATTGAATAACATTTAAAAAATGTAAAAATTATGGTGTTTGACTTTGTCCTCAAGTGTCTGGTGCATGCAAATAATACTTCGATTTTCGTTTAAAACCCAAAATTTAATGAATCTCTTTAGATAGGTCGATAGGGTGATTGTGGGGATCCATCAATAAACAATAAAAAATACTTCAGATGTTTGCGGCTAGATGTCCCTTTTTATATTTTGCGTAGTGTAGATACGCACTACATTTGATGAAATATTCGATTAATAGCAAAGAACAAAACCTCAAAGTTTAAGTAACTCATTTTTGTGTGAGGTATAGATGTCGTTGTTTCGTCGGGTGAGTTTAAATTTGGTATGGTGAGAAATAACTTTATGTTAGGCTAGGTTTTAAATTCGATGAGTCTTAGTATGAATCTGTTACACAGATTCTGTTTCTTAATTTTCATTTGTGTCCCACGAGGGACCCTATATCCAGTGTTAGGGTTAATATTGTTTACACATCTACGTAATAATTACACTGCGTTACGTGCTATTTATAATTTTGCATTTTTTGTTCTCATTAAAAAAAACGTAATATGAATAATTTATTTAATTTGATAAACCACAAATAGAATTAAATTTCCGTGATTACAAGTGGATAAACTCAATATAAAACCGAATCGAGATAGAGACAAAGCAAATAAGAATAACAACAACAAAAGTATACGGAAGATATATAATCAGTTTTGAATATGATTATTATGGGGTTGTTCTAAAAAATAGGTTCTCCTTATAGAAGATATTCTGGAAACCCTTATAGAGAATTAATTTATTATTTTTTTAATAGTTCTTATGGTACAATGTTGTAAGATAAAATCAGAATTTAAATAACAATCGAACCTTTAAGGATGTCTGTTTTAGACCATGCTTTGATATGTCGTCCTCCACTTGATCTTTCCATCGAATTCATGGCCTTCCCCTTCTGTAAACCATCAGTAGGCTCGATTTTATATGCCCTTTGAGGTGGGGCATTCTCACAACATGGCCGTAGTCGCTGCAGCTCGATACGACTGGGTAGTATCAGTGGTGGCCTTGTTTCTGAATTGCTTACTTAACTGTAGCATTTTCAAGTTGTCACAGTATATAAAATGGTCGAAGCTGTAGTTTTCAAGTTCCACAGTTGGTCCGAGTCCACTTGGGTATATTTTTCCTAGGAAGTATTTTTGTTATTGGCATCTTGATTTTAGTTTGGAAGACCTTATTTGATCTGTAAAACAAGTCTACAGGTATTTATTCTAATAAAAACTTATGCATAGGTTACTTAGAAGGCTTTTAGAAGTACATTAAAAAGTAGATACATTATAAAATATTTCTGGAAGGGTTCTGATCCACATTTGAATATCTTTCAAATTCCTCTGGATAGTCTTGTGTCAGGAAAAGTCTGTAGCAATCAGAAGGTATTATCACTATAAAAGTTCTCCTTTCATCTTTAAAATGTTAGTCTACAGGTATTTTTCCGTTAAAAGCTTATACATGGTTACTGGAGATCTTCTAGAGGGAGTGGGCACATTAAGGACCGCAAAGTAATCTGTAAGGCATACGCCTGGGACCGCACGTTTTTTGACAAACTTGTACGTGCTAAAATCATCATAACTTTATTATATATGAAGCATTGTGAAACTGCAATTTTTATCTTCTTCAGTGTCGGAATCACTTGAAAACACTGCCACCTGACTCTTCTTTACAGGTCCAATAATTTCACTGTCACTGGAATCATCCTCGCAATCTTCAAAAGAGTCATCCGCATCTTCTTTCTCACTAGAAACGTCTGATAAATTATCTTCGTGTCGGAATCACTTGAAGACACTGCCGCCTGACTCCTTACAGGTCTAATAATTTTACTGTCACTGGAATCGTCCTCGAAATCTTCAAAAGAGTCATCCGCATCTTCGTTCTCACTAGAAACGTCTGTATTTCAACTTCGTTCGTTTCCATCTCTTTTAGAAAGGAGGCCATTTCAAAAAGCGGCGAGGAATTTGAAGACAAAGGCTATTCGAATCACCAAAATGCAATGCAAGGTGTCAAATTCTCTTTGAGATTAAGTCGTTTTTATTTTGCGTTTGTGCATGTATACAGTTTTTCGTAATCCAGTGACGAATATGGTCCATTTTTTCTATTCAAGATCCGCAGGAGGTTCTTTTAAAGTAATCTGAAAGCTATTTTCATCGATAGGCAATTTATAGAATGTCTTCTATTCATAGAAGAGTATCGATTCATATTCTATTCAGAAGAATTTAGTAGATCGTCTATCCATAGGTTGGACATAAATGTTTCTTATCTTCAGACATTCTTCTGTAAGTATAAAGGCATTATAGAAACTTTCCATGATATATTTTTCATATTTGTATAAGGTATTTCATTTATGGAAAAATTTCCGATTGTTTTTCAATCTAAGTCTTCAGAAGATCTAATTTATATTAAACCCATTTCATTGAAGAAAATTATACATTTATATAAGGTCCTCGGGGTATTTAATCTATTTAAGTTCCGCAGAAAGTCTTTTAAAGTAATTTGAAAATTTTATTCATCGATAGACAATTTCTAGACGTGGATTTATTCATAAAAGAACTTCAGAACATATACTACATTCTCTAGAAGTTATTTTATTTACATCAATGCATTCAGAAACTCGTCTATATATCCAAAAGTGTCATCATCGATAGAATAATTCTAGAAGGCTTTCAAGTATCTTCTACCCATCAAAAGAAATTCTTTGCAAAATCGTATTTCTATATAATAAATCTAATTACGGATAGAATATCATTAGGTTGTATGTGGGGATTTATTAAAATACAATAATTTTATTCAGATGTGTGCCTCTAGATGTCACCATTCATATTTTTTTTGCCGTAGTCTATGTTTGCACCAAAGTGGGGAAATATACTCACCAACAGTATAATTACACATGGTATATGTCTTTGATAGTAGTTAACATTGCCAACTCAAACGTCGATTACCATGTGTTTGCATCGGCAACTAGCAAAGACATAAACCTAATGCGATCAAGCTATTTGGTAACACTATTTTTCACCACACTTGATGCATGCCTTGACTACGATAAAAAAATATGAATAGTGACATCTAGCGACAAACATCTGGACAATATTATTGTTTGGTTTTATGAATGCCCATTTTAACCTACTGGCAATTTATATTGATATTAACTCTAGGATCCTTAGGATTAATATACGAATTTTAAGAAGTATTAAATATAATCTAGAATTGCTGACCACGGCATTCTTTACAGAATTTTCACTACTTTACAGTGAAAATTAGTGTGGTGCGGAATATAAAGTATTCCAATGGAATTTTTGAATTGAATTTAATTGAAATGTTTTGAATAGCATCAGGGAAAAATATAAATTCGTCGTGTATACAAATAAGTTCTGAGCTGTGCTCTTTGCTTTTCCTATTTTTTAAAGAATACTATTTTTTATAGAAGATCTTCTTTTAAGTTCTTCTGTCTTAAAAGGATGAAATAGCAAGGAACCCCTTCTTTAATTAACTTCTCTTATAACTTACTTCTATAATATATTTCATTATGTTAAATTTAATTTTCTCTCTCTTGTCCTTCTTCCAGATGACGTTGTACATAACAGTGGGCCTGCTGACATTAATCCTAGTAATCTGGTATATATTCTATCGTCGATATATACGAGATAAAGAACGACAAAAACTGTTACTTGCTCAAAGTTCATCATATGCCACGGCCGATATGCGCGGCCTGCGGTTTCGTAAACGTGATAAAATGCTCTTCTATGGTCGGCGGATGTTGCGCAAAGTGAAAAATGTCTCCGGCCAAGTGTATGGTGGCCAGGGACGTAAACGTCGTGCTGTTATGCGTTTCGCCAAACGTCTGCTACAGCTGCGTCGTGAAAATATCCCTCTACAAATGAAAACAGTCGAACCTCCGGCGGAGTATTTAGAAGAAACTATGGAGGGGTCAGATCGTGTACCACCCGATGCCCTGTATATGTTGCAGAGTATTCGTATTTTTGGTCATTTTGAAAAGCCCATCTTTTTGAAGCTTTGTAAACACACGGAAACCTTGATGTTGGATCCTGGAGATTTTCTCTTTAAGATAACCGATGCGGATGATAGTGTTTTTATAGTGCAATCGGGTCAAATCAATGTTTTCATATCGAATGCTGATGGTAGTACATTATCGTTGAAGACGGTGCGCAAAGGAGAATCTGTTACGTCGTTGCTGAGTTTTGTCGATGTGTTGTCGGGAAATCCGAGCTATTATAAGACAGTTACAGCTAAGGCTGTGGAGAAAAGTGTGGTTATACGGCTGCCAATGCAGGTGAGGGGATATTAATTTATAATAAATTATCTATAAAGATAAAATATCTATAAAGATAAACTATCTATAATGATAAATTATCTATAAAGATAATTTATCTATAATATAATTTATCTATAAAGATAAATTATCTATAATGATAAACTATCTATAATGATAAATTATCTATTAATGTAAATTATCTATAAAGATAATTTATCTAAAAATATAATTTCTCTATGAAGATAATTTATCTCTTAAGATAATTTATCTGTTAACATAAGTTATCTATAAAGATAACTTATATGTTAACATAAGTTACCTATAAAGATAGTTTATCTATAAAAATTTATTCATATCGAAAAAATATTTGTGAAAAAAATTAATTTATGTAAAAAACTATTTTCTCTCTCTATCCCCCTCTCCTAGGCCTTCAAAGAAGTATTCGATGAAAATCCCGACATAATGATACGTGTCATCCAAGTCATCATGATACGCTTGCAGCGTGTCCTTTTCACAGCCTTGCGGAATTATTTGGGTCTAAATTCCGAGCTGGTGCAGAATCACATGCGCCATAAGAAATCTCAAAATAATGCCCAACAAACACCACAATCTGCATCGCAGCAGCAATCACAATCGCAATCGCAACAACAACAGTCAAATGCCACTGCAACACAACAACAAACACAAGTTAAACATTCACCCGGCCATCGACGATCTCAGGGTGAAACCCCCATCTTGCATCAACATAGTCTTTCAGATCCTATACCACCACCTGATATGTTACAGGATGTCGCCTGTTATGAGGCATTAATTGCCAATGGTTCGGCCCAGTATGTGGCCCAGAGTAGTGTTGGCAATTTATCGACCAGACGTTATTCGATGACACCGGCTGAAATCAATGTTAATGCCTCTTCCATTGATATGCAGCTGGTCAATATGTCTGCGGTGGATAGTTTTCTAAAAGAACTCGGTTTACCCGAAGAAGATCGCTCGTTCCTGGAACCATTTGTTGAGGTTCGTGAAGTGGATGTTGATGTTACCCTAATCACGGAGGGTAATTCCGATGATATTTGTGTTTGGTTTGTTATGACTGGTGGTTTGGCTGTCTATCAGAGTGGTGTCGATCCCATACGCAATTTCCAAAGTGATCGGGTCGATTGTTTCATACATCACGTCCATCCCGGTGAAATTGTGGGTGGTTTAGCTGTACTAACCGGAGAGGCCAGTGCCTATACCATTACCTCACTCTACCCCAGTCGCATTGCATTCATACGCCGTCCCGCCATCTATCAGATAATGCGTGAACGGCCCAAAATTGTCCTGGACCTAGGCAATGGTGTGGTCCGACGTCTCTCGCCATTGGTGCGACAGTGCGATTATGCCCTCGACTGGATTTTCTTGGAGTCGGGTCGTGCTGTCTATCGCCAGGATGAAATGAGCGATAGCACCTACATAGTGTTAAGTGGTCGTATGCGTTCCGTTATCACTCAATCAAGTGGCAAGAAGGAAATTGTGGGCGAGTACGGTAAAGGTGATTTGGTTGGTATTGTTGAAATGATAACGGAGACATGTCGTACTACAACTGTAATGGCCGTTCGAGACTCAGAGCTTGCCAAATTGCCGGAGGGTTTATTTAATGCCATTAAATTGCGTTACCCCATTGTGGTAACGAAGTTGATCTCTCTGCTAAGTCATCGTATTTTGGGTACAATGCAATCACGTTCGGCCGGCAATGCGGCGCCATTGGAAGCGAATCCGGTAACACACAAATACTCCACCGTGGCATTGGTTCCAGTCTCAGAAGATGTCCCCCTAACCGCCTTCACCTATGAACTATTCCACTCGTTGTGTGCCATTGGACCCACGCTACGCCTAACCTCCGAAGTTGTACGTAAACAATTGGGTGTACACACATTCGAACAGAGTAATGAATATCGTTTAACCTCTTGGTTGGCCCAGCAAGAAGATCGTTATATCATTACTTTGTATCAGTGTGACCCATCGTTGAGTGCCTGGACGCAACGTTGTATGCGTCAAGCTGATGTCATCCTAATTGTCGGTCTGGGTGATCGTCCACCCACTGTGGGTAAATTTGAACGTGAAATTGATCGTTTGGCTATGCGTACCCAAAAGGAGTTAGTGCTACTCTACTCTGAGACTGATAGTTCGAAGCCGATGAACACCTTGCAGTGGTTAAACGCTCGGCCGTGGGTAACCAAACATCATCATATACAGTGTGTTAAGCGTATGTTTACGCGGAAGAGTCAATATCGGATTGTGAGTATAAATAAAGCATAAATGATTTTTTGAAATTAATTATTATTATTTATTTGCAGAATGATTTGTATAGCCGTGTTCTGATGTCCGAGCCAAATATGCATTCAGATTTCTCTCGGCTGGCCCGTTGGCTAACCGGCAATTCCATTGGCTTGGTATTGGGCGGTGGTGGTGCCCGCGGTGCTGCCCACATTGGCATGATGAAAGCCATACAAGAGGCTGGTATACCCATTGATATGGTCGGTGGTGTTAGTATAGGTGCTCTAATGGGTGCTTTATGGTGTTCGGATCGTAATATCACCACAGTTACACAGAAAGCAAGAGAATGGTGTAAGGTAAGATTTATAAATAAAAATGGTATAATTAATTTTTATGGAAAGGGTCATAAAGTCTTAAATAGAAAATATGTTATACTGCGTACTTAATACAGTTTTATTGGAAGAAGACTGAAATAGGCATTTACAATGAAGCTGTTGTTATCTATATGAAGACCGGTTGGTCTCCCTTGGTTTGACATATCGTGAAAACCATTTTAATACTCGTCTATTATTAGTACACCTTTTTGCCTTCTATGCGAAGTCCCTTTCTTTGGCCAGAGGTAGTGTTACAATGTTGCCCTTTTATACAAAAACACCATTAGATCTTAATTTTTTCTTTAATATTTCAAATTTTACATATGCCTCCTCTTTTCTAGAAAATGACAAAATGGTTCTTGCAACTCCTCGACTTAACATACCCGATAACATCAATGTTTTCGGGTAGAGAATTTAATAAATCCATACGTGATACATTTGGTGATGTTAGTATTGAAGATTTGTGGATACCCTATTTTACGCTAACCACAGATATTACGGCCAGCTGTCATCGGGTGCATACGAATGGTAAGTTTGTCTTTTGTTTTTTTTTTGTGTTTCCTATCTGTCTGTCTTCTCTTATGCTATCTCTACTACTACCACCAATTTTATTTTGTTAAATTTGTTGTACAGCTAAATGTTTTTTATTTTTTGCACAATTTTTTTTTAAATCAACCTAAATATATATGTTTTTTTTCCAATTTTTATTATGTGGCTATATTTAAAAAAAATGTAATTAATGAAGGCATCATTTTGCCAAAAGAAAATGTATTTTAATCCATCAATTGATGCCTTTTATTTTTGAGTGTGTTCCCACCACCACCATATTTTTTTGTCATTTCTCTTACCACCATTGGCTAATATTACCTATACCCCACCATATTACCTCCACCCCTTCAACATACGTTGTTGTGTTGTTAATCAATTCGTCTAAAACAAAATCATATTCTGAGATTTTTACATACCTAAACTTAAGTATTATTTAGAATGAAAATAAGGATAATTTCGTTTCTTTTAGTAATTTTGAAATTATAAATGAAATTGTATATTTGTTTTTTTCTTTTAGTTTGTTTAATTTAAGTTATTATGTTTTATTGTTTGTTGGTTGGTTGGTTGGTTTGCTTGTAATATTTTCTTATTTTTCGATGTAGAGTTAAATTAAAATGTATTGTTCTTATTTCATCTACAGTGAGAATTTTGGTTATTTGAGTTCAAATAAAAGGGGGGAAATTTTCTCTTAAACATGTGTTGTATATAACTTTGTAGATAGTAGTCCCTTAAGCAAAAGTTGTCTAATTGGAATTTGTTTCCTGGTGTGAATATGCGTTGTTTCTAAACCATATAGAGATTTTTGGGAATGTTTTGTTCCCAAAACTAGTTTTTTCCCAGCATTGTAGTTAATAATGTACATTACAGTAGATTGGTGAACATAGCTTGCTCGTAAACACCAAAAAGCTATGGAATAATCTTATTTTCATTGTCATTACTTATTAATCATTATTCCATTATAATTAATAAAGTTGGCAATTAGTTTTCGGTCACTACAAAAAAGATGTTTTTTAACCTCCATGCTGATAGATGAACCTCGAAAAATACTATATACAGTATTTTTCGGTTAATTGACCCTACGGTTAATTGGTTTCCACGCTTAATTGAACCACATGATGGGGCAACAAATTTGTTATAGGAAAATACATGTAAATTTTCTCGGATAATTAAACCCTGTCAATTGATTTTCCCGCTTAATTGGTTCAAAATTCATGTCATCAAAAATAAATTTCCTTTTACTTTTCATCGGTTAATTGCATAATAATAATTGAAAAATAATCTTCCATTTTTTTACATACATATTTGACATAATTTGTGAAAAAGACTAGGTGGCATCTCTACTAATCAAAACATATGTTTATTGACATTGAATTTTTTTTAAATCATTAGTAGTTCCAATTATACGTGATTACTGTAATTGAACAAACTATTCAATTATGCGGGTTCGGATAATTGGTTCCTCGGTTAATTGAACAAAAATTTGTGCAAATTTTGATGTGCAATTAACCGAAAAATACTGTATAAATCTCACTATTATTAATATTGAAAACATATTAAAAAAATCACCGCCGGAAGGTTCTTGAAAAAATATTAAAAACATTCACTTATGCGCTTTTAGGGGTCCTTGAAGAAAATATTCTTCAAGCTTTAATTTTGACAGCCTTGAAGATGGCAGCCATCGGCCCCCACGGCGTGTCAAAATTTTGAAAATTTGCTAATTCAATATCAAACGCATGGAATGATTGGTTCTGGTAACTCCCTCACAAACATTCAAACATACATTTCTATAGAGCAACCTCTTTTGGTACTTCGCCACAGATGGTCAACTATTTTATAAAAACATATATACCCTATATAAAAAGAATAATAAAATATAAAAATAATTCCGTAGACTTCCACAAACCATAGGTAGGAAAGAAAAATATATATAAATCAGCAATACCGGCAGACACCTTCTTTCTACACACATTCTCTAACTGAAGTTGAAACATTCTTGCGAAATTGTTAAATATTGGTATTTCTCACTTTATCCACATTTCCCGAAAGAACGGGCAGTAATTTGACCCTCTGACTTCTTGGAGGATATTTGTGTCTATAATTTCACATTCCGAGTTCTTTGTCCTGTGTTTTAGAGACAAACCGTTAGTGTCGCATCTATGGTTACCAATGTTGACGGCACAGCTCATTTATTCGGTCAAGAATGATCCCGATTTAATTTTGTGGAAATAGGTCCATATAGTATATATTCGTTCGATTTCATGGACATTTTGAAACCAACATATGTCTTATTCGGTTTATATTTAGATATAGCTTCCATATATATTTCCGGCAGATTTTATTTATATGGTGATCCATATATTCAACGTTTATCGATTATCGAGAAGAAATTTTGTATCGTGTGCAGAATTGAGTCTAGAATGATCTGTATGAAATTCTTTTCAAAACGCTTCAGATTTTAATAGAGCTCCCATATAATCTAAACCGATTTGATGTAAATTGTGCACCAAATATTAAACATTTGTCCTATTGGTATCTGTTTTGTTGAATCGGCCACATTTAAAAAAAAATCATTGTACACCAAAAAGTCCTTAAGTCTGCCAAATTTCGGTTCATGTACAGATATGGTCACACATTTAATTTCGTCCGGTTTTATATTAGGGATGTAACGAGTTATGCCCTTAATGTAATGACTTATCGTCTTCTTAATCACTTTTTTTTAAAGATCACATCATCCTGGTGGTAATTGATGTCACTATCAAGTGAGATGACACGACTATTCAATTTGTCGAACCATTATTGTGTATGCTGCGACACGCAGCTGAAAATTCGAGGTATAAAATAGCAGTCACTGCCTGACCGATCTCTTTATACGCTTCACTGCCTGTGGTACAGGGTATTATGTCTTTGTGCATATGTTTGTAACAAGCAAAATGAATCGAGTTAGACACATGGTTCCTTTTGATGATAAGAGAATCACTTTCTGAGTCGATTTACGCATGTCCGTCTGTCCGTCCGTCCATGTATATTAGTTAACAAAGTACAGATCGCTTTTATTACCCGATTTGGATGAAATTTGGCTCAGTTCACTTATTTGGCACAAGGATGAACCCTATCGAAATTGGAGAAAATCGGTACAGATTTAGATATAGCTCCCATGTGAATGATGCACCAAACTCCGAATATTTGTCCGATTGGCACAAAATTTTGCATAGAATTCTGAATCAGGCCCCGACTGATGTCTGCGAAGTTTTGTTAAAATCGGTTTAGATTTAGATATAGCTCCCATATATATATTCTTCCGATTTTTGGTGAATTATACACCAAAATACAAATATTTGTCCGATTGACAAAAAAAATTTCTGCACAGAGTACTGATTTAGGTCCAGATTGATGTCTGTGAAGTTTTGTTAAAATCGGTTCATATTTAGATATAGCTCCCAAATATAGTTTCGTCCGATTTTATGTGAATGATGCACCAAACTCCCAATATTAGTCCGATTGGGACAAAATTCTGCACAGAGTACTGAATTAGGTGCAGACTGATTTTTGCGAAGTTTTGTTGAAATCGGTTCAGAGTAAAATTGTGCATAGCGAATGCTATTGAGGAAAAAATGAGCGTGATAAGGTATGTTGTAATCGGTTCAGATTTTGATATAGGTCTCATATTCGTTCGATTTTTGTAAATGGTGCACCATTAGTATATGTTTGTTGGATTTAGACGAAATTTGGCAGAGGGTATTAAATTAAATATTGAGTGATTGCAAAAACAAATGTTGTATGCAACGGTTATGCAATTAGGTCCATGTGTTTATATATAGCTCCCTTACATAATTTGATTGGTTCAAATAAATATCTAGATAGCACATTTAATTTCGCCCGATTCCATCTCAATGGTTCTTCAAAAATTCTATGACCGTTCTATCTACAGGATATTGAGGATAATAACATGTCTTGCATGTACCCAAAGTGGTGAAGGGTATCATATAGTCGGCCCCGTCCGACTTTTGAACTTTCCTTACTGTTTTTTTTTTGGCGATGATGCGGTCAGTTTATTAATCGAACCAAACTATTTGTTAGTGATTTTTCAGATCAGTGTATAATATTATCAGCCACATATTGTTGAGGACAAAATGTGCATCATCAGCATTGTCGTCCAGAAAAAATTGAACATTGGAGCTTAAAATATATAAACAATATTTATATTTCTTACCATGGCATAACTATACAAGGTAGTCTCATGCAGTCATATGTTTCCAATTTTTTCATAAATTTGCCTTTAACAGTATTCAGGTTTCAAAATTTAAATGAAAATTGAAATTTCATTTCATTTTTTTTTTCAATTTTGTTTATGTGACCTGTCTTCTTTACGCGTTCCATTTTTTTCCTTGGGTGGATACATTTGTCTCTGGCCCCTTTAAAATCGGATTATATGTATTTCTATGTCTACAAACTCTGTACTTGTTGCTATATGTGTTCGTGTGTGTCTCCTATTGTATTCCATTTGTAATTTGATCCATTTACTATGAAAACAGAATCGAAAACAAAATTAGTGCTACAGGAAGTATAGAATTCTATGAAGTAATTATTGCCTGTCCAGAAACAATAAATTCTTTATTTTAGATCTTAGATATCGAAATCCTTTTTAGTTAGTATTTGTATATCTCTATCATTGTGTTTTGTTTTCTCTCTATCTCTCTCTCTTTCCACAAAAAAATCCGCCTCTTTCTATCTTTCTTTTTCTTCTTCTTTTATTTTTTGACTACCCCCTACAGGATCTTTGTGGCGTTATGTACGTTCATCCATGTCACTTAGCGGTTATATGCCGCCACTGTGTGATCCCAAAGATGGACATTTGCTATTGGATGGTGGCTATGTAAATAATTTACCAGGTAAATGTTTCATTTCATTTTGTTTTCTTGTTGTTATTGTTGTTCATTTTTTTCTTCTTATTATTGTTGTTATTGTTCTTGTTGGTTAATTTTTGTAATGTGAGTTCTTCACAATATCAACAAAGAAAATTTAGCTTTAAAGCAGAAAAACAACAGTGCCATTAGATAGAAATATTAAAAAACATTATTTAGTAAAAAATAAACAAAAATGCAGTAACGGAAATTTTCAAGAAATTGTATTATTTTGTTTTCCAACCTTTTTTCAAAGTTTTGTTTTTTGGTTAATGGAGTTCTATGGGGAATTCCCTAAGTATTTATTTGTGTGGATTTTCTGAAAAAATCCAATTAGAAGGATTGGAATCATAATAAGAAGAGTAAGTATATATAAGTATATTCATAAATATTTAAATTGTTTATTTTTCTTTTAGATTAATCTTAGTTTTTGTTTGATTGAAGTTTCTATTATTTTTATTTATTTTAAATTTAGTATAATAAAATGTAAAAAACTCAGAATGTGTCTCCGAAAATTAATTTATAACTTCAAATTTATTTATTAACAACTCTTCCCCTCCCCTCAATTAAAAAAATTCTTACAGCAAACCACAAAAAATAATAGTAACACTAGTTTACAAAAATATATATATATATATATTTGAAATCGGATTTTCATGAATGTTATCAGATCCTTGAGGTTGAGTGAGTGTCTATTAGATATATTTATTTATTATTATTCTACTTATAACTAACCGAAATAATTTCAATTCTAATCTCATACAGAATTTGCTGACCAATTCCTTGGTATCCGGGTAAAGGATTAAATTACATGGATTTTTTTATTATGTCACACTGAATTTTGCAAAGGAAGAAGTTAATGATTACCTCTCTCTCTCTCTCTCTCTTTATAGGTATACCTGACACAAATAACTGTGCAATGAAAGGTATCGATTAGCCTGTCATTTGACATGTCTGAATCCCAGCGAATATACATATTCCGAAAAATGTAATTTCAATCCATATTTCCCATAATTATCAGGCGTTTATGTCCTCCCAATGTTTTGTATAGTGTCTTTGTGAGGAAAACTATAGATTGGGATGTTCATAGATGAGTATCGTTTGGTCCTTGTCCACATATACCCAGCACGTGCTAGGTATTGTACCCAATACGAATGGAGACGGTTGAACCATCCTAAAACAAGTAAAAAAGTGTTAGTCGGTTATGTCGATAGATATATACCCTCAGCCTATGGTTTGCGGAGGTCTTCGGAATTACACTCAAGTTTTATTATTCGCTTTAAATTAAGTATATGCTTTCATCAACGAGGTTTCGGATTTAATGTTGATCATATCGGTTATCCAATTTGTTTCAAATTAAATTTACAAGCTTATCAAATATTGGCCCCTTGTGAGAGACGTAGCAGAAGGAGAAGAGAGTCTTTGAACATGATCTAGGCTTGGTAAGGTTATAGGTTGTGCAAAGTTTGGTTCAAATTAGATATTTAAATTCGACTGATATTGGATTTATAAATAAAATATTTTAAATCTGGCATTCCATTCGCCTGATATTGGATTTGTAAATATTGAAAATTTTAACCAATTGTGTGGGAGGTACCAGAAACCGTTGACCAATGGGTTCCATCTTCTGTCATGGTGTAGGATATTTAAAGATAATATATTGTGCAAAGTTTGGTGCAAATCGGACATTTCATTCGCCTAATATTGGATTTGTAAATATTGAACATTTTGACCATTTGTTTGGAGTCGACCAATGGGTCACATTTTCGGACCTGATGGAGGCTTGTTAAAAATGACAGCTTATACATAGTTTGGTTAAAAATAGTCGGTTCTCATGATATTACAAAATTAATTGTTTGCACAATTGTGACCATTTTGTGGTACGGAGTGGACCTATATTGCTCATCTTCGAACTTGAACTAAGTTTGGAAGAAATATTATCATGTGCAAAGTTTGGATGAAATTGATAACTCCTTTCCAGGGTTGTCGTCCGTACCAGTTGGCCAGACGGACGGACGTACATTTGTAAGTAGATTTCGAATGGTCTGAAATGTCACATTCTTTTCTTATATGCCCTCGGTAGCCATAACGCTGAGGGTGTAAAATACTCGTATTGGTTGGGGGATGGTATCCGATTATAGCATTCATTCGGTAATGTTCTGCTGCCTGGCAAAGGATTTTATTTCCGCCTCAATATTCTAAGAGCGAACAGCCCACCTTGTGTGCGTTTCTCCTGCCTGTACAACAGAAGTTATATGAATACTATTCAGACCTACTTGATATGGCTGTTGACTTAGAGGTTGGTATTTGTACTTTTCGAGGTCTCCCATAAGTTTTTGACGTGCTTGGATAGGGAAGTTTGTGTAAAAAGCTCTGAAAGGGTTGTTCATGTCGATAAAAGCTGCAAAGCTGCAAAAAAGAGCATTTATCGGGTCCGTGCTTCGTGTCCACTTGAATATGGTTCACTTGTATCATAAAGAGACACCCTTTTCTGTACTGCATTTCATTGAAAATAAATAATTTCGGAGAGGGCTAGGGGTCCTGCATCTTCTGTGTACGTAACAAGTTCTGCATACACGTTGAAGACTCGGACTATTCTTACATGCTTCACTGAGGAGCTCAATCTTCAAAATAACATTCGGTCAGCCCAAAAAGACATTTCTCAGAAGTCACAAGTTTTTTAATAATATCTTTAATGCTACCGTATTTAATTTTCTCAAAAGTGACCCTGTTCCGACACTGGATTGGTCGGATGTTTTTTTCTTTTTAATTTTTAAATCTTTTATTGCTACTGTATTTGATTTTGACAAGTCATAAGGGGATTGTTGGAAACGGAAGCAGTGGCTGAATTAAACAGAGTTGATCTCTGAGTTTCTCATCGATTTTTTACTACCAATACAAGGTTTATTTAACCTAAAACTACACAATCACGACGAGAAAAATCTACGGATAGTGGGAGATCTTATTAAAATACTTATTACATTAGGAAGGTTATAATCACAAATAAAATACAACAGTCATCACAGAGGTTGTGCAATATTTTAATGCGGGTCTGTAAGGGCTTAATAAGCAAAAGACCAAACACGAACGATAGATATCGAAAATGTCTCATTTGTAATTATTTATGTATGACTTTAAAAAAATCCGAATTTTAGGATTTCAAAAAGCAAAAAAAAAAAAAAAAAAAAAAAAAAATTACGCAGATCGTCAAATACATTCATGAAAATCTGAATTCATAATCAAATAACAAACAATATTTTTTTGTAAACTAGTGTAAAAAAACTCCCCCTCGTTCGTCACTTCACAAACAAACCGCACACTCACCGAAACAAATGTTGTACAAAATACTATTTTTTTGTTTGTTTCATTAATAAAATATTTTAATTTCTAATACCACTCCCCTATATTCCTCAATTATTCAATATATTCACCTCTTTTCCCCCACTTTATTTTGCAATATTTTTATTATGTTTAATATATTAATTTCCCACCTTTTCTTTTGTATATTGTGGTGTGCTGTGTTATATACTTCACTACTTTTTATTTTAACTTTCTTCTTATTCTTCTTCTTCTAATGTATTGTCATTGTGTTGTTGTGTCCTTCTATAAATTTAAATTTCCTTCTTTTTATTTAATTTTTTTTTCGCAAAAATTTCAACATACACAAATTAAAAATGAAAATATAAAATGAAATCACACACACATACACATATATAGGTCACTTGTGGCGTTATGTACGCGCCAGCATGTCCATTGCTGGTGTTTTCCCACCGTTTTGTGACTATAAAGATGGCCACCTATTACTCGATGGTTGTTATACAAATAATGTTCCAGGTAAACACAGTAATGTTTGTTAATTGTTTTAAATTTTAATTTAAATGTTTGTCCATTAATTGGTTATTAAAAAATCAAAAAACAAATAAAAATTAATTAATTTATTTTATATTTATACATTTTATGTAATTTCTTTTTTTGTGAATTTCCGCTGCACTGCATTTTTGTTTAAAAAATATATTTCAAAAATATTCTAGATAATTAGAAAATTTCGTAAGTTAGTTTTAAGTTTAAAAAAATATTTTATATTTATTTAATATATATTAATTTATAATAAATTAAAAATTATTTTTAAAATTTTTAACATTGTTAAATAAATATTATTTAATAATTTGCAACATTTCGAAATATTCAGCAGAGACCCCATAAAGTATATATGAATGTTCTTATGTATGTACGTCTATCTGTTCTAAATCGACAAATTCACGACTTTTTTAAGAATTCGACATGACCCCGGTCACTTTATGCCACATTTTAACCCTTTCAGATCCAGCGTAATCAATTGTGAGATCTGACAATTCGTAAAATAAGGTAGTATAAACATGTGTATTGGTCCATTAATTAATTTTTATACCCTTCACCACACTGTGGTACAGGATATTATGTCTTTGTGCATATGTTTGTAACAGGCAAAAGAAATCGAGATAGACCCATGGTTCCTTTTGAGAATATGCATAGAATCACTTTCTGAGTCGATTTACGCATGTCCGTCCATGTATTTTTGTGAACAAAGTACAGGTCGCATTTATGATCCGATTTGGATGAAATTTGGCACATCTAACTTAATTGGCCCAAAGACGAACCCTATTGAAATTGGAGAAAGTCGGTTTAGATTTAAATATAGCTCCCATATATAGTTTTGTCCGATTTTATGTAAATGATGTACCAAATTCCCAATATTTGTCCGATTGGGACCACATTTGACACATCGCACTGCATCAGGTTCATACTTATGTATAGTTTCGTCCGATTTTATGTGAATGATGCTCAAAACTCCCAATATTTGTCCGATTGAGACAACATTTTGCACATAGTACTGAATTAGGTCTACACTGATGTATGTGAAGTTTTGTTAAAATCGGTTCAGATTTAGATATAGCTCCCATATGTAGTTTTTTTGTGAATGATACACTAAACTTCCAATATTTGTCCGATTGAGCGAAATTTTGCATAGCGAATGCAATTGAAGGAAAAATTATGTATGATATAGGTCTTGTATATATTTTCGTTCGATTTTATGTAAATGGTGAACCGAATGGCCGATTCCATCTCAATGGTCCTCCAAAGATCCATATCTGCCCTATCTACATGATATTGTGGGTATTAACATCTCTCGTATGTACCCAAGTGGTGAAGGGTATCATATAGTCGGCCACGTCCGACTTTTTAACTTTCCTTACTAGTTTATTAATTATTTTTATTCCTTTAGAACAGACAAATTATCACTGTCTTTGGATCTGAAAGGGTTAAATACCAATTGGAGTGATGCATATTCGCTTAGCATAAAAACATTCTCTTATAAGGACTCCTATTGTGTGTCTAAGGAGGATTTATAGAATCCTCCATATATTCTCCTTAAAATAGGAGCCTACACAATTCTACAATAGAAATACTTTTAGACTCTTTAAGGCGAATCTGTTAATTCGGTTTTCTAGACTATAAGTATTAAAATTCCTTAAACATTTTAAAACACTTACTTAGCTGGCTTGTGGCAGAACATTTGTTCCATAAGCCGAGCCTCTCATCCAGAGGTATATAACATCATTATAGTGCCATTTCTATTCACATTTGCATGTCGCATGACCTTTTCCTGTAGGATGTTAAACAGGTCACACGAACTGTCATCTTGTCTGAATCCTCGTTCGGTATTGAAGGGCTCCGAGAAGTCCTTTCCGACTTTAACTGCTGACATTGTACCAGTTAAAGTTATCCTGCATATCCGTATTAATTTTGCAGGAATACCAAACACAGGCATGGCTTTAAACACCTCTGAACGGATAGGGCTGTCGAATGCGGCTTTATACTCGACGAATCGGTGAAATGTGTCGATGTGTTTTTCGTGGTTTTTTTTTTCAGGTTTTAGTGCATTGTAAATATCTGGTCTATGGTGGATTTACCAGGTCTGAAGCCGCATTGGTATGTTCCAACAAGGTCATTGACCATTGACTTAAATTTTTTCAACAGCACGCTGGATAGGACTTTATATGCGATGGTTAGGAGACTTATTCCTCTATATTTGGCACATATCGTCTTGTCTCCTTTTTTGTGCACGGGAAGCATGATGCTGAGGTTCCAACCATTGGACATGTATACCTCAAGCCAAATTGTACAAATGAGCTGGTGTATACTCCTGACCAGCATCTGACCACCGGTCTTGAATAGTTCGACTGGTAATCCATTGGCAACTGCTGCTTTATTGTTCTTCAGTCGATTAATTGCTATTCTGACCTCATCTTGGCTAGGTGGTATACACTATATACCGTCATCTCTTATTGGTTGTGGGGTATCTTCTTCACCGCTACTATTTGATACCAGAAGCTTTGAAAAATGTCAGGACAAATTGTTTAAGGGAAAAGAAGGAAAAAAAGGCTCCTTTTTTCCTCCTTTTTCCTTAAAAATTTGTCTGTATCTGTCACCAGGTTTCCTTCTTCATCTCTACAGGAGGATGTGCCTGCATCAAAGCCTTCGGTTTGGTGTTTTACTCGTTGTTAAACTTTTCGGACTTCATTCTGACTCTTGTACATCTAGATTTGCTCACGCTCACGTTTGTCTTGTTCTTTCTTCTTTTTTCTAAAAATACGTTTCTCCCCAGAAATTCTCCCTAGCATTTCGTGCTGCTACTGTCTGTAGGGATGCCCTGTACGCTGCGCTTTTCGTCCCAGTAGCATTTCTTGATGATTTTTGGTACCCAAGTGTTGCTTTTGCTGCAGTTTGTGAATTTTTCCGACCAAGGGGCCAAAAATATTTTTCCCTCCGATTTTTGCATTAAAATCTCCTAGCAGAATTTTAATGTCATGTACAGGGCAGCTGTAATATGCTGTTTCAAGGCGCTCGTAAAATATGTCATTGGTCTGTTCATCTTTGTTTTTGGTCGGAGCATGGGCGCAAATGTGACTGGTGTAGAAGAACTTCGCTTATATACCGATTATAGCAATTCGCGCACATGAGTGAATCTGGATACCAGATCTTTTATTCTCCAATTAGCCGTAAATCCTCTGCCAAATTCACGTCTAGTTCCATGGCAGCTATAATACAGGGCGTAATAGTCTGATTTACTTACGACTTTCCCGCATCGGATTTCCTGTAAGGCAATAATATCGGTTTTGTACTTTTTGAGTACATACGTCAAAGCGGTTCAGTATAACGTGCGCACATTCCAAGTGCAGATTCACCGATCATGGTCCTTTATACGTTTGCGAGGATCGACAACATTGGGGAGGTTTGCTTTTCGTTCCTTTTTCATAGTATTGGCTTTTTTCAAGCCACTAACCCGAAGCCTCAACCCATTTTTTCTTATGGTTGAACTCGCGGCACATATCAGCTCACTATTCCAACGGATGATGAAAGTTGCTACCCCAGGTGACACCAATCAGAGCCGTTGCTTGGTATCTATCCTCCCACCCAAAACTACCTAAGTATCCGAGTAATTAATTTTCTATTAAACTTCTAGTATTTTTTAAGATATATTTGTATTTTATAGGTTAGAGCACAGAATTTAAATTTTATTTAAAAAAATAATTGAAAATAAATTGAATTCGATGTATAACTTTTGATTGTAATAATCTTTATTTTTTAAGATCGTAAGATCGTGGAATCAGCTCCCTTTGAGCCTTCGTAAGTTTACCTCTTCCACTTTTGCGTATAGGAGGGAATTGTTTGGGCATTTGTCTCGTATTTGATGAAGTTGGCTTTGAAGAAATCGCTGATTACAGGTTGCATAATGTTACTTTGTTTTTTTTTTTAATTTTTGGCTGGGGAGCCATTTTTATTTAATTTCGTTAACATTTATGTTATAGATTTATACATATGGAATTTAATGTCTGTGGTTCTGATATTGCTCTTGGGCTCGAGAGGAATATATAGTATATTTATATGTATGATTCCTTAAGCTTCCTTTCCCCTTCACTTTTCTTAGCAACAGTTAAGTAGAGTGCAGTGGATTGGGGTTCTTGTTTGGAATCTGTTATGTTAGGGGTTTGCATTAAATTTCATTATGTAGAATTCTTTTTTTACTGTTATGTATTTTTAATTTATTTAGTTTATTCTTTGTTTGGATTTTTATTTTTTATATATAAGTTATTGGCCATGCTGGCTTTTTTATATTACATTGTATGAAATAAATGAAATGAAATAAATGTAGTTTTAAATTTAAGTGGATTAGGTTACTGGTTCTGAGCCAAAATATAAATTTTATCAATTTATAATACAGTTATAAAATATACTTTTATTGTGCTATAAGTAATATCTATTGAATAATGTAATTTTAAAATTGTTTGATTTATTTTCCAACATAAAATATATTGCTCTCCAATAACACCACCTATTTTTTCACACATCGTAGCCGATGTAATGCGAAATTTAGGTGCTGCTCATATTATAGCCATTGATGTTGGCTCACAGGATGATACCGACTTAACAAATTATGGTGATGATTTATCCGGCTGGTGGTTGCTCTACAAGAAATGGAATCCATTCACATCGCCCGTAAAAGTACCCGATTTGCCTGATATTCAATCACGTTTGGCCTATGTATCCTGTGTTAGGCAATTGGAGGTATGTTCCCAAAAGTATTTTATTTAAACCATTTCTGGATTAACCAATTTATCCCTTCGTCTCCTTGCAGGAAGTGAAAAATTCCGATTACTGTGAATACATTCGTCCGCCCATTGACAAGTACAAGACTCTGGCGTTTGGCAGTTTCGATGAAATTCGTGATGTTGGTTATGTTTTTGGTAAAAATTATTTTGAAAATATGGCTAAGGCTGGCCGTTTGGGTCGTTTCAATCAATGGTTTAATAAAGAACCACCCAAGAAAGACAATCATGCCTCGTTGAGTGAATACACGTTCATCGATTTGGCACAAATCGTTTGCAAAATACCCGATTTGGATCATCCATTGCATACAATGGATCAACATCAACATAATTATTTCTATAGTGAAGATGAAGATTATGATGGTTATATATCGGAGCCATCCATATATAATAGGGTGAGTAAAGAGGAGGCGGCGGTATGGGGCATTATAAATTTAAAATAATTTAAAAGAAGCGTTTAAAGGGGAGTCTTATTTATGAGCTCTATTAAGAGGTATTTGTAGGGCCAGAAAAAGACACTATAAGTCCTCAATGGAAGCATATAAAGTCTCCTTTATTGGAGCTTATAAAGTCTACTTAATAAGGGCCTATAAAATCTCCTTTATATAAAGTCTCTTTTATAGGCTCCAATAACGTAGATTTTATAGGAGCCTATAAAGTCTCCTTTGTAGGAGCCTATAAAATCTACTTTATTGGAGCCTATAAATTATCTTTTATAGGAGTCTATGAAATTTTATAGGATACTATAAAGTCACTTTTATATGAGCCTATAAAGTCTCATTTATAGGAGTCTATGTATGGTCTGTTCCCGTACTGCAAGAATTTACTAGATTTTACTATTTTCATCGATATCATAAAGGAAAATTCGTTATCGTAGTAAAAAGTAGTAGATTCTTGCAGTACGGGAACAGACCAATAGTCTCCATTATAGGCCTATAAAATCACTTATAATGTCATTTTTATAGGAGCTTATAAAGTCCCCTTTATAGTAGTCTGTAAAGTCTAATTTATATCAATCTATAAAGTCTCCTTTATAGGAGCCTATAATGTCTCCTTTATAAATGTCTATAATGTATCCTTTATAAGAACCTGTGAAGTCTCCTTTACAGAAAAATGTAAAGTCTCCTTTATAGGAACCAGTAAAGGCTCCTTTATAGGAGTCCATAGAGTATCCTTTATAGGAACCTGTAATGCTTTTTTAAAAAAGCCTGTAATGTATTCTTTATAGAATGCTATAAAGTGGTATTTATAGGGGCCTGTAATATTTATAAAGGACATTAAAGTCTCCTTTTTATGGGACTATAGAGGGGTACAACAATTCTTTTTATAGGGGGTCTATAATATTTTTTATGGAAATATTTTACTTTATAACAAATAATTTCTAATCAATTCCCTTTTTTATTGTCTCTCTCTCTCTTCCAGAATCAAATCAAAATGAAACGTACTGGTACCTCATTATCCCTATCGGAAAACGAAATGGATTCTGACATTGAGGTAGATCTCAGTTTGGCCATACGACAACATCAAAATTTAAAAACTCGTAGCTCACCACAAACTCCCGTCAACTTGCCACGTTCGGCTATGTCCTTGATCGATAATATCGATGGACGACACAACAACGTTAGTATCCCGGCAACACCCGAAGATGATGTCGGCGGTGGCATAACAATGCAAATGCGTTATAAATCTTTGGATAATATGATGTCAACGAATACAAATACAACGCCAAAACAAATAAACGATATCGGCGGTGGCAATGCAGACAATGCTGACGATGATAATAATGGCAATAATGATAATGCTGCCGAGGGTAAAAAATTAAATAATAGCACCGAAGATGATGACAATACCAATAACAGCACAACAGCCAAAGCTAAGACATCATAACGCTTAGTTTTAAATTTTTAGATGTAATTGTCGATTTTTTATTTGGTTTCTTATTTGTTATGATTACAAAAACCCCACATACATATTCATGAAAAACACATACACGCTCCCACCCGCACTCCACAACGACATTTTAACTTTAAGGATACAAAAATCTTGTAAGAAAAAGAAAAAAACGAGACTGGCATGTATCACCACTTCATTTCATTATTCTTTTTCTTACCAACTGAGTTTATTTGGTCTCATTTACAAAACTAATTTTCTTTGGCTTTGAGAAAAAGTAAAAGAAAAAAGACAGTTCGAAAAGCCAAAAATAAGCAGTTTGTACTGATTTAAAAATATATATCTTTTTTTTGTATATTTTCCACTTTAATTGCCATCAAACAAAAGCGAAATTGTTGAACAATTTTCAAAAGAGTTTGCTTAACAACAACAAAAAAATCATATTTAGTTTTGTAAGTTTATCTAATGTTATTTTTCTATTATTCTATAAGAGTTCCGAATTGTTCGCCTTAGTTACTTCGTTTAGTTTATTTTCTAATTTACTACGCCAATACCCCATTTGGAGGTTCTCTTTAGTTTGTAAGCAATGTTAGAGTTTATTGTCTACTTCTCTCCTTTCTGCTTCATTTTTTCTAATTATTTTTATATACTATGTACATAAGGATTGTTATATAAAAGAATTAAAACAACAGAAAAAAACAATGCACAAGATATTAATAGTTTTTTAATAAAACTAAATAACATTGGATAACAATGAAGATAGCAAAAATGAAACTATTAGCCAACATTACAACAAAAAAAGTTCTTTCTTAAGTAGTTTAAGCTAAT
The DNA here is from genome assembly GCF_032173495.1 of Musca vetustissima. Taxonomy (NCBI): domain Eukaryota; kingdom Metazoa; phylum Arthropoda; class Insecta; order Diptera; family Muscidae; genus Musca; species Musca vetustissima. Next base: position 71,806 of record NW_026884101.1, read on the forward strand.
TATTAATTATAAAGAATTAAAAAAAATATTAAAATAAAAAATATATAAAATTAAATGGAAATTATTTTTTAAATTGTAATTATTAAAAATCATTTTAAATTCCCACAAAGTTGCGTTTAGTGACTCCTACAAATGAGTCTTTAAAGACTCCTACAAATGAGTCTTTATAGACTCCTATAAAAGAGTCTTTATGTACTCCTATAAAGAAGTCTGTATAGACTCCTATAAAGGAGTCTTTATAGAGTCTTTATAGACTCCTATAAAGGAGTATTTATGGACAGACTCCTATAAAGGAGTCTTTATAGACTCCTATAAAGGAGTCTTTATAGACTCCTATAAAGGAGTCTTTATAGACTCCTATAAAGGAGTCTTTATAGAATCCTATAGAGGAGTCTATGTAGACTCTTACAAAGGAGTCTTTATAGAATCCTATAGAGGAGTCTATGTAGACTCTTACAATGGAGTCTTTATAGAATCCTATAGGATCTTTATAGAATCCTTCTGTGGTTGTTTCTTTGAAAAAATATTCTTTAAAAAATTCACGCCTTCTGTGGTTGTTTCTTTGAAAAAATATTCTTTAAAAAATTCACGCCTTCTGTGGTTGTTTCTTTGAAAAAATATTCTTTAAAAAATTCACGCCTTCTGTGGTTGTTTCTTTGAAAAAATATTCTTTAAAAAATTCACGCCTTCTGTAGTTGTTTTTTTGAAAAAATATTCTTTAAAAAATTCACGCCTTCTGTGGTTGTTTCTTTGAAAAAATATTCTTTAAAAAATTCACGCCTTCTGTGGTTGTTTCTTTGAAAAAATATTCTTTAAAAAATTCACGCCTTCTGTGGTTGTTTCTTTGAAAAAATATTCTTTAAAAAATTCACGCCTTCTGTGGTTGTTTCTTTGAAAAAATATTCTTTAAAAAATTCACGCCTTCTGTGGTTGTTTCTTTGAAAAAATATTCTTTAAAAAATTCACGCCTTCTGTGGTTGTTTCTTTGAAAAAATATTCTTTAAAAAAACCACGCCTTCTGTAATTGTTTCTTTGAAAAAATATTCTTTAAAAAATCCACGGCTTCTGTGGTTTTTTTTTTGAAAAAATATTCTTTAAAAAATCCACGCCTTCTATGGTTGGTTGTTTGAAAAATATTCTTTAAAAAATCCACGCCTTCTATGGTTGGTTGTTTGAAAAAATATTCTTTAAAAAATCCACGCCTTCTATGGTTGGTTGTTTGAAAAAATATTCTTTAAAAAATCCACGCCTTCTGTGGTTGTTTCTTTGAAAAAATATTATTTAAAAAATCCACGCCTTCTGTGGTTGTTTCTTTGAAAAAATATTCTTTAAAAAATCCACGCCTTCTGTGGTTGTTTCTTTGAAAAAATATTCTTTAAAAAATCCACGCCTTCTGTTGTTGTTTCTTTGAAAAAATATTCTTTAAAAAATCCACGCCTTCTGTTGTTGTTTCTTTGAAAAAATATTCTTTAAAAAATCCACGCCTTCTGTTGTTGTTTCTTTGAAAATTTTTTTTTTTTAAATCCACGCCTTCTGTTGTTGTTTCTTTGAAAAAATATTTTTTAAAAAATCCACGCCTTCTGTGGTTGTTTCTTTGAAAAAATATTCTTTAAAAAATCCACTCCTTCTGTGGTCGGTTCTTTGAAAAAAATATTCATTAAAAAATCCACGCCTTCTGTGGTCGGTTCTTTGAAAAAAATATTCTTTAAAAAATACACGCCTTCTGTGGTCGGTTCTTTGAAAAAAATATTCTTTAAAAAATCCACGCCTTCTGTGGTCGGTTCTTTGAAAAAATATTCTTTAAAAAATTCACGCCTTCTGTGGTCGGTTCTTTGAAAAAAATATTCTTTAAAAAATCCACGCCTTCTGTGGTCGGTTCTTTGAAAAAATATTCTTTAAAAAATCCACGCCTTCTGTGGTCGGTTCTTTGAAAAAATATTCTTTAAAAAATCCACGCCTTCTGTGGTCGGTTCTTTGAAAAAATATTCTTAAAAAAATCCACGCCTTCTGTGGTTGTTTTTTTTTTTTTTTTGAAAAATTTTTCTTTAAAACTCCATGCTTCAACAGGTCAATAATTTGTTTATTACAAAAATCATTTTTTTTATTATTTTTTATAAATGTATGATATTTCAGGTGTAGTATTTTGTTGATTTCCCCCTCCCCCTCTATATTTGTTTGCCAGTATCGTTATAACAAAGTTTGCTAAAAAAAAAACAAAATAAACAAAATTTATTTCTAGGTTATGTTGAACCTGATTTTAAATTTTCGTATATTTTTTTTTTGTTTTTTTTTTTTTTTTTTGGTAGTCATTTCATCAGCTATTTCCTCTAGGAACAAAAACATCCTGCCGTAACAGTAACCGTTTTGAATTTCCATATTTGCCTTAGATCATCGGGAAGCCATGCCAAAGTTAAGTCCTTTTGCATATTATCCATAAGTGTACGAAATGTTAAAACTTTCACTTTATATTCCAGTGGACGACACACCGAACCGCTCCAACATTTTGCAGCCAACTCATCAGTTTGACAGACGGCATTCAGTAGATAGCGTGGGAAATGTTGTTGCCCCAAATCCACTAAATCGTTCTGTTACAACGCGGATTCAAAGAGAGAGTGGTAGAGAATATACAAAATTAGTCTTTATGTGGTCCTTGAAAAATATTCTTCAAAAATTAAAGTCTTTATCTGGTCCTTAAAAAAATTCTTGAAAAATCTGCTTCCATATCTAGTCCAAAATTTTTTTTTTTAATTCTCATCTATTCCTTTAAAATATTCTTTAAAAATATGGTCCTTGAAAAAAATCAAATCCCCTAAAAACATTTTTTCCCTCTACTTACCTTAATTTTACAATCACAACCTCGAGTCGGTGGTGTACCCAGCGGAGTACCAATGGCATTGCCATTACGTTTCATATCCATTTGTTTATTCGAATCCGCAACAAGGTCATTATAGAATTCATTAAAATTAGCCACTGGTAGCGAGGATAATTTAGGTATCACCAATTCATTTGGTCGTCCTCCACCATCCAAATTTTTCTCCTCATCAAGAACTCGATTACGCCCATAAGATTTAAATGGCGGAAACTCTTTAAAACTTGGCATATTCTCCATCAAATCTTTATCCGAATACAATTGCTCGTCATCCTCATTATCACAATTAATAAAATTCCTCTCGGGCTTTAGAAAATCCAACCATTGAGTGTCTTGGCAATTTGAGGTCTTGCGTGGATATTGAGTTCGCGGCTTATCCTGAAGGTCTCCTTGGAATTTTGGTATAAAATCCAAAAAATCATTTGCGTTATTCAAGCTGCTGGGTGGTGGTGGTGGTTTAAATGGTTGTCTAGGGTCATCATCGCCATAATGTCCCATACTGGAATCCGAGGAACCCGAATGTGCTGATATGCTTCTCATTAAATTCGTATCCATTAAACGATTGCCACAGATAACACTAAATAACACGGTAGCCAATACTAAAGTGGTCTGTTGGGAACACAGGAGGAAAAACCAAAATTCACTTAATTTATTTTTTTAATAATTTCTTAGCACTTTTTTCTCACCCAAGGCATCGTTTTGCCGATTCGTTAGCAATACTTTTGGTCACACTTTAGTAGAAGGACTATTTGAATCTTAACTTGCGGCTAAGCTTTTATAGCCAATTTCACACGACATGGCCACTAAGAGCTCTATTGTTTTCAATCGAGGAGTGTGTTTTTATGCGAAACGTATCGAATTTCCTTTTGTTTCTGTTTGGAGTCTGTATAATGAAAGATGCTTGCATCAATCCTTTAATGATGCTATTTAATGGGTTAATATGATGACGTCACCTCCTGTCACCTGGTTGTTATAGCAATTATGAATGAAAGTAAATTTGCCAATGGTATTGAAATCAAAAAGGGGATGCTGACGGCTATTAAAGAATATTTTTTCAAACTACCAATCACAGAAGGCGTGGATTTTTTTTAAAGAATATTTTTTACAAACTACCAATCACAGAAGGCGTGGATTTTTTTAAAGAATATTTTTTCAAACAACCAACCATAGAAGGCGTGGATTTTTTAATGAATATTTTTTTCAAAGAACCAACCACAGAAGGCGTGGATTTTTTAAAGATTATTTTTTTCAAAGAACCAACCACAGAAGGCGTGGATTTTTTAAAGAATATTTTTTCAAACAACCAACCATAGAAGGCGTGGATTTTTTAAAGAATATTTTTTTCAAAGAACCGACCAAAGAAGGCGTGAATTTTTTAAAGAATATTTTTTTCAAAGAACCAACCACAGAAGGCGTGGATTTTATAAAGAATATTTTTTTCAAAGAACCAACCACAGAAGGCGTGAATTTTTTTAAGAATATTTTTCAAAGAACCAACCACAGAAGGCGTGGATTTTTTTAAGAATATTTTTTCAAAGAAACAACCACAGAAGGCGTGGATTTTTTAAAGAATATTTTTCAAAGAACCAACCACAGAAGGCGTGGATTTTTTAAAGAATATTTTTTCAAACATCCATCCACACAAGGCGTGGATTTTTTAAAGAATATTTTTTCAAGGATCCTTCATCCACACAAGGTGTGGATTTTTTAAAGAATATTTTTATCAAAGAACCAACCATAGAAGGTGTGGATTTTTTAAATAATATTTTTTCAAACTACCAACCACAGAAGGCGTGGATTTTTTAAAGAATATTTTTATCAAAGAACCAACCATAGAAGGTGTGGATTTTTTAAAGAATATTTTTTTTTCAAAGAACTAACCACAGAAGGCGTGGATTTTTTAAAGAATATTTTTATCAAAGAACCAACCACAGAAGGCGTGGATTTTTTAAAGAATATTTTTTCAAACAACCAACCATAGAAGGCGTGGATTTTTTAAAGAATATTTTTTCAAACAACCAACCATAGAAGGCGTGGATTTTTTAAAGAATATTTTTTCAAACAACCAACCATAGAAGGCGTGGATTTTTTAAAGAATATTTTTTCAAACAACCAACCATAGAAGGCGTGGATTTTTTAAAGATTTTTTTCAAAGAACTAACCACAGAAGGCGTGGATTTTTTAAAGATTTTTTTTCAAAGAACTAACCACAGAAGGCGTGGATTTTTTAAAGATTTTTTTTCAAAGAACTAACCACAGAAGGCGTGGATTTTTTAAAGATTTTTTTTCAAAGAACTAACCACAGAAGGCGTGGATTTTTTAAATACATATTTGTTTTAATTATTTCTATAACTGTGGTTTTTAATAAATATTAGTTTGCCAATTTATCGCTGACCCTTGTGGTCATCGTTTGATTTGAAAGACATGTGACCCAGTTTCGAACTGAAATAATCAATTGAAAGGAAGTAGGTTTCCTTTGCCGGATATACAAATGTGCAGTCTAGCTATCAGTCTCATCATGTCTATCCTGCAGCTAAGTATTCCAGTCATTTTGTTGCTCTCTATACAAAACACCAATGCAAGTGCCTATTGTCGGGAAACATTGCAGGATCAATTATTGCAACAAATAAAATGGTCATATCTAAGGCAGTGTCTGTTGGAGGTCAGTGGCGAAGAGAAATCGGCAAAAATGAATGAAAATATTTGGCGGCTAATGAAGTTGGTGAGTAGAATCTTAAAAATATTTCCCTTAATAATTTGAACTAAATTTTTCCCTATAGAGTTTTGAATCCTCAATTGAAAATATACCCTACGAAGCCTATAGGCTAATGGGTTATTCCCTTACCGCCATACCCTTGGAAGATTTTCGTAATATTAGCATGGAAAATGTGGATATGATTGAAATATTTGGTTTGATAACAAATAATATGGCCCTGAATGGCCATCAACAAGGATTCAGTGAGGAACAATTATCGCTATTGGCTCAAAAGGTGCGCAACGAATGGTTGGGTAAATCACCAGAAACCTATTCGGAATATGATTTAAGGGTAATGGGTGAAATCGTATGCCACTTCAATGTCACAGATATTGAGCAAATACACACCGATGCATTTATGTGAGTGTGGGGAAAATTATATATCCTCCATATATATATATATATATATATATATATATATATAAGTAATAGCGATTTTGATATAGGGAAGCCATTGAGTGGATTGGTTTAATAGAAAAATGCCCAGAGGATCGCCTACAGGCATTTGCTAATTTTGCGCGACGACCCGATGCCTTTGGTGAGCCAAATACATGGTCCAAATTGGAGGTAAGTGGAAAAGGAAACTTTTGAAGAGAGCAACTCTCGCCCTCTCTCTCCTTCTATACTCTCTTACAGGTCACCATAATTGGTAATATATTAAATGGCTTGCCGACCACTGAAATCTCTAAAATCTCCAAGGATAAATTACAATTGAATCATTTATATAAAGTCAACAGTGGAATACAGCAACAACAACAACAGCAGCAGACGGGAAATACAACAAATCACAATTCCACCACAGACAAGGCTTTGGAAGAGCATGAAGCCTTGCCAGGGGGAAATAATAAAAATTAAAAAAATTGGAAAAAATAATAGACCTATTCGAGTGTAAAATTAAAGAATACTACAATACTTGATATATTTTCAATATATTTATTTTTTAAATATTTCTTTTATTTAATATTATTTTTAGTGCAAATTTTGGTTTTTTTAATTACAATATTTTTTTTTAAATTAATTTAAAATTAAACTAAACTAATTTTTTTATTATATATTATTAAAGAAATCGAGATTATATTACAAAATTGTTCTATTAGCTGGGGAGAAAATTTAAATATAAGAGAAGGGAAGGAAGATAGAAAAGCATAACGTTCGAGAATAATCAAACACAACCTTTACATAGATATGAGGACAAATAACTTTATTGGAGATTTCTAATTTTTTGGGACTGATGGATTTTCTATAGAAACTTTTGTCAGGACCCTCCTTTTGCGGGTCTGGTGGATTTTATATAGAACATTTTTCCATGATCCCTTTGTGGGGGACTGGGGGAAACTTTAGGAATTCCCTCCAACCCTTCAAATAATTCTGAGACACTTGGGTCGATAGTTTTTTTTCTATAGAAAAAATTCTGAGACCCTTGGGTCGACAGTTTTTTTCTGTAAAAAAAATTCTGAGACCCATGGGTCGATAGTTTTTTTCTATAAAAAAAATTCTGAGACCCTTGGGTCGATAGTTTTTTTCTATAGAAAAAAATCTGAGACCCTTGGGTCGATAGTTTTTTTCTATAGAAATTGTTTCAGAAATTGTTTCTGTAGAAAAAAGACATAGACCCAAAATCGCCGTCGACACAAGGGTCTCGATATTTTTTCTTTAGAAAAGATCACCATCGACCCAAAGGTTTCAAAATGTTTTCTATAGAAAAAATCACCATAGACCCAAGGTTCTGAGACCCTTCTATTGTCTCTGATATACTGCAAATATTTCCTAGGTTTATTTTAGGTCCACCGAGAAGTCCTGATCATTGGTATTCCGTTCAATATTTATCATCCACCAAATCATTGATACCATCCACACTGATATTAAGCGACAAGGGTTTATCCAGCACCAAACGGGGAGGTGATTTCGAATCCACCATGGAGGTTAGACCAAATCCGGGCAGATCTAAATTCAGCGAATGCAAATGTTGCTGCAAGGAATCACCAACATTGAGATGAGAATTCACCGGCAATTGCATGGGATTGCTGATGATATGACCTTGAGATAAAATATATGGATCCTGATCGGGTGAAGATGCCTCCAAATTGAATAGAGATATACCAGAGCTATGGGGATTATGGAGATTTTCATTTAAGTTCTGTTGATCCTGAAGCGAATGCTGCTGCTGAGCATGATGATGATGGTGCTGTTGCTGCTGAGGATTATAGTGCGATAAATTTAAATGGTGAGTATGAGGAGATTTATCCTCCACATCGGTGGCTTCATCACCCAGTGAAAGGGTCTGATCCATATTTAAAATACATTCCGCTTTTAGCTGTTCGATGGTGTATTGATCGACATTAAGGAATTTCATTTCATCATAGGTTGAGGTGGAGGTGGCATTATCAACCAAATCCAAGGAGGTATTGAAGCAGTTGACTGTAATTAGACTGTTCGGAACGTGATCCTCGGCGTTGTGACTCAACTCGTGTTGGTGGTGTTGGTGAAGATGCAGATTTTGTTGGTGTTGTTGCTGGTGGTGAGGATGATGCTGCTGATGTTGTTGTTGCTCATGATGACTATTGCTGTGCGATAAATGAAGATTTTGTTGTTGTTGAGAGCCTTCCTGGTGTGGGTCCGGCAAATCCAAAGAGGCCGATTTCAGTAACGAAGCCGTTGAAGAGGTAGGTAAATTGTTGTTGTTGTTCTCATACGTCAGCTGAGGTGATGCTGGTGATTTATTCGTCGATGTCGATGGTATGTCCTGTAAGCTATTGCCTGTTATGGCGTTGGGAGGATAAGTAGACCATTCCATGGATAAGCTGCCACCTCGTTCCAGACCCATATGATCGATATTTAGATTGAGAAAAATATTTGGTGACATACGTGAGGGTGTGGTGAGACCACCATCACAGCCCAAGCCCGAAGAGCCACCACCGCTGCCATCACTGCCAAAGGGTGTTTTGCCTTCATTGTCCAGGGAGTTGGAGGATTGAGGAGGGGTATCGGGTAGTAAAGTGGAACCTATTCCAAAAATTGAAAAAAATATTAAAAAACAGTAATTTTTAAAATTATCTTCTACCTACCCAACGGCTGATCCAGGGGCACCAAAACATTATCCTCATACGGCTGACCCTGCGAATTAAGCTCTTCACCATCCTTCAGATCTACCTTTTCCTGTTTACGCCACTTGGCTCGACGATTTTGAAACCATACCTGGACCCGGGCCTCGGTTAAATCAATGCGCACGGCTAACTCTTCACGAAAGAAGACATCGGGATAATGGGTACGTTGAAAAGCTCTTTCCAATTCTTGTAGTTGTACTGTATTGAATGTGGTTCTGGAATGCAGGGCAAAGAACAACAAAAATAAAAAATAAGAAACCAAAGCGAAAAAAGCAACAACAACAAAAACATAAGTGACACATTATTAAGGTGTAGTAGCAGTTCATTGTTATTGTTGTTATTTTTTGCTATCGTCATGTCTGCAACATTGTTTTGTTGGTGTCTTTTTGGCTGGAGAAGCGAAAAACAATAACAACACACCTCATCCATCCACCCCCTCATTGGAAACAACGATATTCACCCACACATCACATCACAGCAAAAAAGAATTTGCCCGACAATATCCGGTAACAAGTCGTCTATAGTCTTCGCACACCTACACACCTACACACACTCATACATGTGTATCTATGTCGGTAATCTTCACACATGTATATATGGTAATGTATTGTATTGTTTACCTATATTATATACCACCTCTTGCCTATGTACATGGATTTGTATACATATGTACGGTAAATACCTGTCACTATGTGTGATGCAATTGGGCTTTTGCCTGCCACTCATTCATTTATCGGCTTCTTTCTTTAGTTTTACATAAGTATCGAAAAATAGACAAAATACGCACATTCATACATATTAAATAGGTATTTATAAAAAATATGTAAATGAAAGTTATTTACATCTTATATATATATAGGAAAACTAACCTTAAAAAGTTTATACAGAATTTTTGTCAAAAAAAATCATTTAGAGCCCTTGGAATTTGGGAATTTTTATATAGCATTTTTCAGGACCTTCGGACAAGGAATTTATCTATAGAAAAATATTCAGTTCTATTAGGACCTGAGTTTTTAATAAATAAAAACATATGGAGACTTAGGATTTTTATAGAAACGATTTGCAGGAAAATAAGTCCTCATTCTCCCAATATTTCAAATTTTTGAGGAATTGTGTCTAATTACAGTTTTGAATTAGAGTAACTTCGGGTAATGTGGACCAGGCGTCTAATGTGGACCACCCCCCGCCTTGATAAATGTTTTCCTAATTAGCGAAAACAAACATCAAGCTTGGTTTTTAATAAATAATTGGAAAGTTGAAAATTTAGTAGTAGAAAATGTAGCCCTGATTGTAAAAGTGTGATTTGAAAATTTTTTAGCACAATAGTCGAACGTTTTTGCAAAATAGTCGAACACTTGTTTTTTCTCGAATATAAAGAAGTTATGTGGTTTTCTTCTTTTCTTTAACAAAAATATACGTTTAGCAGTAATTATAATCGGCGATTTTTAATTTTTATTCATTTTTTGAAGCCGATAATTATTTTTAAATAAAAATATGCAATGTCGGGTAATGTGGACCACTATAAAAATTGAGACCTTTTTATGAGCAGGAGTTCGAAATATGGGCGTATTTAATATGCGAGGAGGTATTCTATCCTCTGAAAACTCGATATGCGAAATTACAGGTGCTTCGGTTGGATAATGAAGCAAGGACCTCAAAAATACCGGAAATGGGGCGGTACCCTTAAATGGGGGCTATTCCAAAACATAAACCCATATATTTTTGCATTCATTATTACCCAAGAGTGCAATAAATTGAAATTTATCACAACCAATCCACAACCTACCTTTAACTTACTGATCCTCATTACCCACATATAGTGGTCCACATTACCCGCCAAGTTATCTTTATTCGCAGTTCAGAGTTTTTTGAAATATAATGCAATAAGATTATTGTAGACAAATATAAATATTATTTGACCTGGAATATATTTAGCCAACAAATCTACTATATTGTGAAAACAATTTGTTTTTATTTTTTACCGTTGTTACGCCCACAATATCAAAAAAAGAAAATGGTGGTCCACATTACACGAAGTTACTCTAAATAACTTGTAAAAACTTCGTTAATTCCGACATGGACGAAATTGTGGTATTTTTGTGGTATTTTTGGCCAATGTGGTATTTTGGTTGAAAGCCAAAATACCCCAGATTTGCGAAGTTCGGTTATATTTGCGTTTAGGGTAGGCTCATGTAACTGTACTTCCCAAATGGGACCCCTAATGAGAATCCATCATATAATATTACTACATTTTGATTTAAAAATATGCCCAATAGGGTATTGGCTACCAAAAAATAACCAAAAATACGAAATTATAGCCAGGGATGAGGGTGTCACCCCCCAAACTTGACCCAATATTTAAAAGGTTGAACAAATTCCGGCTTGAAGGTTTCTTATATACTAGCGAAGTGTGCGCTACTTTGTATGCGGAAAGGGAACACAAAACAAATAAATAGTATTCTATTTATATGGAAATCGTGAATACTGTATGATTTTTTTTTGTACTATAATTCCGAATTCCACCACTATTCCTACATCTATTATCAAGTATATTACTATTTAGTACTCTCCATACACATTTGCACTAATTTCCGAAATCTTGTTCTTATTTCCATTATACAGATTCAAAAGTGATAAGAATTTCAATAATATATTTTAGCAAACACCTACAGGTTCCACATTTTGTTCCATTCAGCATTTTTCGAACACATAATTACATATTATCAGGACTACATCCATATTTCAATAGTACTTTTAATTTCACTAAATGTAGTACTTTTCGTACCCATAAGTATGAATTTCCCAAATTATCACAATCCCACACTCCAACAGTAATTTTTTATAACTAAAACCAGGAATTCAGTTCTATCCATTCACACAAAGTCAAATTGTACAAAAACCCTTTTGTACATCTTTCTAGCTTTACACCAGTGACCCACATACCAAATTTCAGAATTCTAGTTCTTCCCGTTCGCCTAATTCTATGGGTACCATATACCATGTTTGGTACATTTTAGTACTTTTCGTACCCTTCTAGTTCACAAAATTTCAAGTTTCTAGCTTTAGCTGTTTCGTCTGGGCGATGATCTGTCAGTCACTTAACACGAAGCTCTTTTATGGGGTCCCCCTCATTCTCGGTGTCAAAAAAATTTATTTAGTTTTTCGAATCTACACTAATTCAAGAATGTCCCTACAAAATTTCAAGTGAAAATCTGAAGATCTCTTGAAGATATAATCGATTGAATGTATCAGCATCAAGTGACGACAAAAGTGATTCTCAAACTTTAAACGCATTTTTCCTGAAGCAGTGTTTTACGAATGGCGGCCACGATAACTCAAAAACTAATAATCCAATCAGTTTCAAATGTTGACACATTTCTCTGGGAGTGTATAGCTATCGTATGGACTAGGATAAAGTCAATCGATGAAGAACTTCCTTATTTGTTAACTTTGTGTGTGGTCAAAAATAGGTGATTTTCCAAAAAAAAAAAAAAAAAAAAAAAAAAATCAATGTTCGGCCATTTTGTTAATTGTTGTGCGAAGTCAATAATCCTAGTTCATACGAGAGCCAGGCCGCGAAAAGGTAAACCAAAGTCGAAGAATTTAAAAGTTCAAAATATTCACACAATTCGCAGAGTTTTTCCATTATTAGTAGCTATGTCTAAAGTCATGTATATTTGAAGTCACATGAGTGACCGCTTTTTTGTGGCCTTTGTCTTAAAAGTTAAAAACTAGAGGCTCTCAATTTTTTTACCACTGATAGTACTCCTAAAATTCTACAAAAAATTATTAAGGGAGAATTGTAAAAAATGTAATTGTTTTCGATTTATTTAAGATTTAAAATTTGATTTTGCCTCTGAAAGTCGTGTAAGTGACTGCGGAAGTGCCCATATGTGAAGTTACAAACTTTAACAGGTATTCATTTACCAACACAATGAAAATCTTGAACATGTAAAATCGAGAAAGGGGAGGCCCCTTGTATATTAATACATTGTCAGTATTTTAAAAATTGTTGCTTATTTTCCCCATTGGACATTAAAGAAATCTGTGGGGAAAATTGTATATGTGGATCCATAAAAGTTCTACCCCTTTTTCAGTATTCGGTACTACCGCTTAACGCAATTATATAGTCCCCATATAAATGTCCCGATTAACTTATGAACTTGTTAATGCGCTTCACGTTCGACCCGGCCGAACTTAATAAACTGTTTACTTTCGAAAAATATATGGGAGCTTCTTGGCATAGCTACAAATATTCTTTATTTTGGGCACATTTTATATTTTGGACCATTGCATAGAATATCTCCCTACCAAAAAATAATAAATATTTGCCCAATTTTCGGAGTAACGGTACAACCTATTTTTCGGTATTTCTTTGGGAATCAGGGAAAGTTTTCCAGCAATTTGCCTTATAATATACCCTACACAACAATGTTGGCAGGGTATTACAGCTTTGTGCAGCCCCAAGAATTTGTAACGCCGTGAAATATTGATCCTAGACCCACCTTTAAGTATACCGATCGTCATATCTCGACTAGCTGAGACGATTTAGATATGTGTGTCCGTCCGTCTGTTCATTATAATTTGTAAATACGATACAGCCCACAGTTATCGACCAAACTTCACGAAATTTTGCATGTAGGATGGGTTCTGGCCAATGTAGACAAACAACTTTATTTTTGTCTGATTTTCTGGTCGTTCTAGAGACATTAATTATGTCCCGAACACCGCGAAATTTTACATGGAGAAGGGCCAAAGAATAAGCATGCCTATTTTGATAAAGCTGGTCAAATGAACCCTGACTTTTGAGTGAAAGATTACAAAATTTGTATTCTATGGCGTATATATTTACACCTGATGGACATAGACCCGAAAAGTTGATGGTATATACAAGAGAAGTGGTTGACCTTTAAATTGATACTAATTATATTGTCGTATATACTCGGGTGTGGGAGTTAAACTTAAATATTAACAGGTGCTTACGTACTGAGATATTATTTAGTAACCCATTACCACACTAGAGGGCGGAAATATAAAGTGATCGCATTGAAATATTCCATGAGAATCCAGTTATGGTCAAGGACAACGCCTATAATTTTTGGATAATAATTTTGGGATGAAGTGACCGGAAACTTATTTTTTGTGTTTTTTTTCGAGTCGTTCTATAGGCCACAATTATAAGCGGAACATCACAAGACCACCTGCGGTGAAGGGAATCTGGACAAGTAATTAGAAGGGCTGTACTGAATATTAGTATTATTCGGAAAATATGTCAGTGTATGAAAGATGTGCTGTTGACCTCTGATTGGTCAATAGGGAGCAAATATCGCGAAATATTGCCCAAGCTCAGAATATAGAACCACAGAAATTTAGATTTTCGTGGAAGTTGTGTAGGGTATAATATGGTCGGCCCCATCCGACTATACTGCTCCGCTCACTGGTTTTATATATTTAATATCTTACCAAATGTTGCTACCCCAAATTAATTATATTGGTCCACTATTTAAGGTATTTTGATATATTTTTCCAGTCGATAAATTTTTTAGCCGAATATACTGTAATATGATATTGATCCCCGATGCTGTGAAAGATTTTATGTCCCGATCAATTTTATATATTTTAATTGTCCACCTCTTAGTGGAGGATATCAAAAGTTCGAGGCCTATCCGTTCACCAAGTATTGTCTGGGTCCAAACGAAAATTCAAATGTTATTTAAAAGCCATAGGTCGTGGGTTAGGATATATGTAGATATGTCGGTTAAATTGTGTATATAAAAAGTGACCATTTACCTGTAACGTCTCTGCTTCCTTTTCATAGTTGTGCCTTTTTCCATTCAAAAATAAAATTGTCGAATAATAAAACTAACTAATTTTTTTCCTATATATGTAAGTATTTATGTAAAAATTTAAAACTAAAAAACCCGATATTCTAGACGGTACTTTTTACATTTACATACATGTATATTATGTACATATAGATTTTAAATTTATTTACAAAAAAAATAGATATTTTATTTAAATCGTTGTGGAAGTTGCGACTTGTAGCTTCATTTCTAAGCAGTGTTTTGATTTTTTTTTCGAATTGAATATTATTTTTTCAATTTAAGTTTAAAAGGCAAACATTTTTTCGAGACTACATTACTAAGGTTTCTTTTGTATCGTTGGTACGGTCGGTCGGTAGGTAGGTTCACACTAAGGATTTTCGATTCACCACTAAGAGAGGGCAGAGAGCAAAGATATTATTAAAAATAGATTTTTTCTATGGCACGTAAGGAATTTTCGCGTTATAAGATTTTGAATATTGAAATTATTATTTTTTATTTTAATTTTATTTTCTAGCAAAAATCATTTTCCATTTTTTTAGAATTGTTATGCTAAGCAATTCACTTTTTTTCTTCAAATTTCTTTGGATTTGAATTGTATTTTTCTGTTTTTGTAAAAGTTTTTCTATTGCTCTGTCCACAGCACCGACTAGACTAAATTAGGGAATTGTTTAGTTTCTTTAGAACCCCAGAACGCAGTGTTCAGTGTTTGACTAGTTTTTCTAATTTTTCCCATCTATTTTTTCTGTGTTTTTACCGTTTGGCATTAGAGAAGCCTTAGGAATTAGTTTTTCACCATTCTATGGATTTGGTATTTTGTTTTTATATTTTTTTACCATTTTCCATTTCATTTCGATTTTGTCCAAGTGCGGTGTCGTGCTCTGCCGTTAGTCGACCACTTTTCGTCATTTAAATTTTTCTACCTACCATCGGGCTTACTACTATGTATTGTCGTAAAACGCTGTCCCACTATGTCGTAGGGTATTATAATGTTTGTCATCTTATCTACCCTCCCACCCTCACCCATGTGAGAAGCAAAACAAAATCCAACCCCTGTACCTGTGGGTGGTGGGAAAAAATTTAAATATTTTTTTTAAAGGTATTAATAACAAATTATGATTTCACTTTTGGGGGAAAATATTATTTTTTTTTCTTAAAAGCGAAAACTGTTTTCGAAAATTTTGAGAAGTTTTGTTCGGCTTCGTGGATTTTTTAAAGACCAACAGAAGGCGTGGATTTTTTAAAGACCAACAGAAGGCGTGGATTTTTTAAAGACCAACAGAAGGCGTGGATATTTTAAAGACCAGCAGAAGGCGTGGATTTTTTATAGACCAACAGAAGGCGTGGATTTTTTATAGACCAACAGAAGGCGTGGGTTTTTTAAAGGACCAACAGAAGGCGTGGATTTTTTTAAAGACCAACAGAGGGCGTGGATTTTTTTAAAGACCAACAGAAGGCGTGGATTTTTTAAAAACCAACAGAAGGCGTGGATTTTTAAAAACCAACAGAAGGCGTGGATTTTTTAAAAATATTTTATTGATATTATTATAGTTTAAATCGATTTTTCCTCCGTTGCTTAGAACATTTTCAAAAATGCATTCAATTTACAATCATATGTCTCAGTGAAATCCGTCAAATGGCCAACGGCAAAATCAATATGATGATCGCTGCTGGGATACCATTCACAATAGTAATGGATGGCATTGAGGAAGAACATTTGTTTGATTTCTTTCAGGGAACTTAAACTGAACATTGTCTGATAACGGCTAATATCGTCGGCTTGCAGGGAGGAGAAGAAGATTTCAAAGGCCGCATGTAGACCCACAACACCAGCCAATTTGTGGACACCCTCTCTATCCATTACTTGCACCGTAGTGAAACCTTCAAAAATACCAATACCCATTAGGGTACCCAAAGAACTCTGCTTGAATATATCCTCATAACCGACATGATATACGGGTGTACGCAGAAGACTCAATGGTATAATCAGCAAATTCATCGAGGGATAATATTCGGGGTGTATATCGGTATCATATTTATGCATGGGCGATTTGAAGAAGAATTCCTTGTTCGCAGCCAAATTATCGCCATAGTGGCCATAGTCGAAGTAGCTGTGTTGCAATTGGAAATAGAATTTCAGTAGAGACAAATAATTGCCGTAGTAGTTGTTGGGAGTTAGTTTCAAATTGGCATAGTATTGATCCAACAGTTCCTTGGCATTTTCTTGTGGCAAATTTCCAATCTTCAGTTGAATGGTTTCCAATATTCTAAAATAGGCCTGGGGTATAAAGCCATACTTGTCCATGTGCAAAGTTTTGTTAATATTTTTCACAATGTTCTCGAACATTTGTCGGATTTTGGGCATCTCTTGCAGCAATTCGGGATGTATATGTCCGTAGATCCATTCATGGGCCATGGGCATTAGACTTTTGGCATTGGTCATACATTCATTGGGCGTATCCCGTTTATTGGCCATTTCCAAGTAGTGGATGAAACGCAGCTCCAAATAACGGACCAGGAAAATGTTATCGTATTCCTTGAGTACACTATCCAAGGCTTCCAAATAGGGAATATTGTCAATGGTGATTTGCATATTGGCTACATCTTGAGGCTTCATCAGAACGGTTAAATATTTTTTCAACCAAGGATAGGGCAATTCGCTGAATTTGAATATTTTCTCTTGCTTTTCCACCACCTTGATTTCATTCAATTTATCCTCAAACTTATCGACGATTTCCCACAACTTCATAAAATCCATGGTGCCCTGAGGCAGGGGGATGCTGCTGTTATATTCCTCCATGTTGTAATTATTGATAAATCTGAATGTCTCTTCAAAAGGTTTGCTCAGATAAATCATAAACTTATTGGCATCCTGATAGCTAATGGCCTCCTTAAGGAATATGTCATTGAAACCATATTTACGGAAAATGGCCAAGGTGGTGGGCCAGTCGAAAACCACATCCTTGTTATCGTTGGGTGTCAGCAATGCCCATTTCATATTTTCTTCCCGCTCCAGCCAATGCATATAGTCGCGAGCCACAAATTCTTGCTTTTCCATACACGAATCATAGAAGTATTTAAACATTTTCACAAATCCTGGCATAACCTCCAAGGATGTCTTTTTCAAATAGTCTATCACTTCGATGTTGGCCTCATAGTTCAACATATCAGCAACGGTGGTGAAATTATCCCTTGTGTCTTCATGGTGATCGGACCATTTGTAACAGGCATATTGGAGGAAATTTGAACAGGGTGTATAATCCTTGTCCAAGGAGTCCATTAGAATGCTGCGTTGTTTAAGATTCAGGGTCTTATAATCCTCAGTGCCCCGCACCACAGCAAGGCAGCCGGCCAACAGCAACAAAAGCTGGATAATGATTTTCATATTTTCACTCCTCTCCGGCCAAGCTTTCTTTCTATTTAAATTTCAAATCAAAACTAATTTTCAAATCAATAATATTCCAGCTTATATACCATCGAATATTTTCTAATAAGTAATAATATCAGTTTCAGAAGGTTAAATAGGACGAAGCTAAATATTTTTTTCTTTTTTCAGATAATCTCAAATTGAAACAAAAATTTCTTATCACAAAGTCAAGTCAAATGAGTCCGAATTGCAGCTTGCGGTCTTCAATGCATTTGTTTAAATTCGAATAAAACGATAAAGACAACAAAAAAATATAAACCAAAGCTTTTCAAAGTGGTGTCATATCGTACCAAATTTTTGCATTTTGTGTACCATTCCCCCAAAATACAAAAAGCGGAAGAAAATATTCAAATTGGATTTTAAATCTCCTACTCATTTTGTTGGTCCTTGAAAAGGATATTCCTTTAAAAAATCCACGCCTTCTGTTGGTCCTTGAAAAGGATATTCCTTTAAAAAATCCACGCCTTCTGTTGGTCCTTGAAAAGGATATTCCTTTAAAAAATCCACGCCTTCTGTTGGTCCTTGAAAAGGATATTCCTTTAAAAAATCCACGCCTTCTGTTGGTCCTTGAAAAGGATATTCCTTTAAAAAATCCACGCCTTCTGTTGGTCCTTGAAAAGGATATTCCTTTAAAAAATCCACGCCTTCTGTTGGTCCTTGAAAATGATATTCCTTTAAAAAATCCACGCCTTCTGTTGGTCCTTGAAAAGGATATTCCTTTAAAAAATCCACGCCTTCTGTTGGTCCTTGAAAAGGATATTCCTTTAAAAAATCCACGCCTTCTGTTGGTCCTTGAAAAGGATATTCCTTTAAAAAATCCACGCCTTCTGTTGGTCCTTGAAAAGGAAATTCTTTTAAAAAATCCACGTCTTCTTTGAGTCCTTGAAAAGGATACTCTTTAAAAAAAATTAACGTCTTCTTTGAGTCCTTGAAAAAATATTTTTTTTAAAAAATCCACGCCTTCTGTTGGTCCTTGAAAAGGATATTCCTTTTAAAGACCAACAGAAGGTATGGAGTTTTTAAAGACAAACAGATGGCGTGAAATTTTTAAAGACCAACAGATGGCGTAGATTTTTTAAAGACCAACAGATGTCGTGTAGTTTTTAAAGACCAACAAAAGGCGTGAAATTTTTAAAGACAAACATATGGCGTGGATTTTTTAAAGACCAGACAAACAGATGGTGTGGAGTTTTTAAAGACCAACAGATGGCGTGGAGTTTTTAAAGACCAACAGATGGCGTGGATTTTTTAAAGACCAACAGATGGCGTGGAGTTTTTAAAGGCCAACAGATGGCGTGGAGTTTTTAAAGACCAACAGATGGCGTGGATTTTTTAAAGACCAACAGATGGCGTGGAGTTTTTAAAGGCCAACAGATGGCGTGGATTTTTTAAACACCAACAGATGCATGGTGGATTTTTCTAAACAAAAATTTTTTGGAGACTTATCGTGTGAGTAGGGTCCCTGCAAAATACACAACAACAATTATGATTTGTATTTCTATAAATTGTTATGGTTTTAATTTTATTTCCGTTTTTAATCACTTCTAAAACATGATAGCTAATGGTCTCCCTAAGGAAAATGCCATTGAGGTCATATTTACGGAAAATGACCAAGATGGTGTGCCAATCGAAATCCACATCCTTACAATCGTTGGGAGTCAGCAATGCCCTTTTCATATTTTCTTCCTGTGCCAGCCACTGCATACTGTCGAGAGCCACAAATTCTGGTTTTTCCCTACACGAATCATAGAAGTGTTTAAACATTTTCACAAATCCTGGCATATCTATGGGTGTCTTTTTCAAATAATCTATCACTTCGATGTTGGCCTCATAGTTTAACATTTTTGCAACGGTGGTTATACTCCATATTCAGTGGAATCCATGGAATCCATTAGAATGCTATGTTGCTTAAGATTCAGGGCCTTATAATCCTCAGTGCCCCATACCAGAGCAAAGCAACCGGCCAACATCAACAAAAGCTGAAAAATGTTTTCATATTTTCACTTTCTTGCAATCTCTCTATTTAAATTTCCAATCAAAACTAATTTTTTAAAACATATATTTTTTATAACTAATAATATCACTAGTAGGAGATTAAAAGGGTTATTCTTTTCTATTTCGAACAAGACAGATAATCTCAAATTAGAAAAAAAAAACTGTTATCACAAACTCAAGGCCACTCAAATCTAATAAAAATGAGCCTGAATTGCATCTGGCCGTAAATGAATTTATTTCTATTGAAATAAAATGATCAAGATCGAAACATGCAGTAAACCTTTGCAAAGTGTTGCCAAATTGTATCAAATTTAGAGGAGTGATAAAACGAAAAATTTTTTTTCAAGAATATTTTTTCAACGACCAACAGAAGGCGTGGATTTTTTAAAGAATATATTTTTTCAAGGTCTATAATTGGAGTGGGTTTTTTAAAAATACTTAAAATACTCTAATAGGCATGGATTTTAAAGAATCTTTTTTCAAGGTATCTAATGGGCGTGGAGTTGTTAAAGAATATTTTCCAGGACTATAAATAGGCGTGGATTTTTTAAAGAATATTTTTTCAAGTTTTCTAATAGGCATGGACGTTTTAAGGAATATTTTTCAAAGACTCTAATAGGCATGGATGTTTTAAAGAATATTTTTCAAAGTCAGGCGTGGATTTTTTAAGAATATTTTTTCAAGGTATTTAATGGGCGTGGAGTTTTTAAAGAATATTTTTTTCAGGACTATAAATAGGCGTGGATTTTTTAAAGAATATTATTTCAACTTTTCTAATAGGCATGGATGTTTTAAAGAATATTTTTTCAACTTTTCTAATAGGCATGGATGTTTTAAAGAATATTTTTTCAACTTTTCTAATAGGCATGGATGTTTTAAAGAATATTTTTTCATGGTCTCTAATAGGCGTGGATTTGTTAAAGGATATTTTTTCATGGTCTCTAATAGGCGTGGATTTGTTAAAGCATTTTTTTTCAATAATCAACCAAAGAAGGCGTGTCTGTCCACAAAATTTTAGTCACTAACGCAACTACACTTTTCCCTTTAACCAACAGTGAAGGTTTCATGGAAATATTCCAACTCATTGCTGAGATATAGCGATTTATGAAATTTATTTTAAGTCAAATATAGCTGCTATAGAATTCTGGTTGCCTGTTCATAAAAAAATCCAAATTAGATGACATTTTACGTTTTTGAAGGTCCTCCCTCAAATGTTGATATCAACTAAATACATTCGTTGTAGCATAGTTTTAGGCATTACATTATTTGGTTGGAAATACGATTTTATTTAACGCCTAAAAATATGCTTTAAATGATTACAGTAACAAACTATTTTGTAGTTGACTGATGTGGCAACACTGGCATTGCCTTATTTTTGTGCATCTGAGAAATGAATAAATATCACTGTTTTAAATTTTCAGTTAACAGGCGCCCAGCATCGTTTAGCAGCTACATTTTTGACAACAAGATAAAATTCAAATGCCTATATCTCGACAATGCGTGAAGCGATTTTCATGAAAATTTCGAGAGGGGTTAGGGGAAATTGTCTAGTTTTACTGGGTAGCAATAACGAAGAAGAAAAACAACGTCTATGGGTATGATGGTCTGTTTTGTAAGCATTGTTAGACAAAAATATAGGCTTGGCGGTTTGATGGTCTGAAAAGAAAAATTATTAGACACACATCGAAGCTTGGAGGTCTGTTGGTCAAAATTGATGAAGAATTTCTTAAAATTGTTTAAGAAATATTCTTTAAAAAATCAACACCTATTTATGGTTCTTGAAAAAATATTCTTTAAAAGCCCAACGCCTATTGACGGAGGTTATTTCGAGGTTTTTTAAAAATTAAAAAAAAATGAATTTAATATAGATACCAAATATTATCAATTACCAGAGAGAAAAAATATCATTAATTTATTCGTTTTATACATATATTTATAAATTGTTTATTAAAAAGGATAAATGTAATGTGTATTAGTTTTGAGACAATACCGTAACCCTTAATTGTATTATTTGTAATTTTAAATATTATAAGTTTATTATATATATTTTTTGAAAAATGTGATTATGTTCAAAAGAGAGGTTAATGTAAAATCTAAAAAATGTGGGATCCATGTGCATTTTGTTTTGCATTCGATGTTGAAATATCATTTAATTTTTTTCTTTAATTTATTTATCTTTTTTTTAGTTTAGCAGAAGGAATTTTTATACAAAATCTATTTTCGATTAAATGATGATATTTCAAAGTAATAAAATCTAATTACATTTTCGGATTCGAAACCGATTTTTAAGATGAAATGTGTTTATGTTCCAAAAGCGACAAATTATGAAAAAGGTAGGTAGGTAGGCGAAGCCATTGGATCCCTTTATAATTTACATTTTAAAGCAGCTAATAATTTTATTATTCTTTTTTCTCTATCCAATTGATATATAACAAATAATGCACAAATATAGTCAAATATTTAATAAACAACACTTATAGACAATAAGTAGAGTGATAAACAATTTAAAAAAGAAGCAGATGATACAAAAATCAAAAGAATGATTCAAGTCAATACAAAAAAAAAGAGAAAATTCCAAATATTCAAATCTATGATTGTGATAAACTATTACGAGAACTAGGACGTTCAATTGTCATCGTTTGCTGGGGCACCTGGCTATCGGGACTGATGCCAAGGCCAGAATAGATTTCCTTCATAACAAACAGTATGGTATCCTCAGAATCCCTGTAATTAAAAAAAAAGAAACAAAAAACAAAATATTTTTCAAAATTTTTATTTTCATTTAACCAAGTTCAACAAAACTTACCAATAACACACATGACTACTCAATGCAAATATGTACTCGTTTATAAATTCCAAGGGTGCCTCTTGCAGTACATAGTCAATGCGTTTGGAATCATTTAATTTACCCAGAGGGAAATCTATTTCAACCATATCATCTGATACGGCAGTGGATACCGAATCGGTACGTGTACGTTGTGGCAATGGCAAATGTTGGCTACTGCTGCTGTTAGTTTGTTGTTCATCACCCGGCGACAGATGTTCCTGATTGGGTGTTTGTGATTGCGATTGTTGTTGGCTGCCACCACTGCCTTGACGTTCCATTTGCATTTGCATTTCAATGACCTGCAAATATTAAAATAAAATTAAATTGGAGGTTAGATTAAATTAAAAAATAATTATAAAAAAATCCACGCCTTAGGAAAAATATTTATAAAAAAATCCCCGATTTATATTAGACTTGATTTATATTGGGTCTTCTAGACCCTTGAAAATTTGTTATCTTTAAAGAATCCTCGCCTCATGTAGACCCTTGAAAATTTGTTATCTTTAAAGAATCCTCGCCTCATGTAGACCCTTGAAAATTTGTTATCTTTAAAGAATCCTCGCCTCATGTAGACCCTTGAAAATTTGTTATCTTTAAAGAATCCTCGCCTCATGTAGACCCTTGAAATTTTTTTATCTTTAAATAATCCACGCCTCATGTAGACCCTTGGAAATGTTTTATCTTTAAAGAATCCACGCCTCATGTACACCCTTGAATATTTTTTTCTTTAAAAAATCCACGCCTCATGTAGATCATTGAAAATTTTTAATTTTTAAAGAATCTACGCTTTAAAGAATCCACGCCTCTTGTAGACCCTTGGAAATTTGTTATCTTTAAAGAATCCACGCCTCATATAGACTCTTGAAAATTTTTAATTTTTAAAGAATCTACGCTTCATGTAGACCCTTGAAAATTGTTTATCTTTAAAGAATCCACGCCTCTTGTAGACCCTTGGAAATTTGTTATCTTTAAAGAATCCACGCCTCATATAGACTCTTGAAAATTTTTTCTTTAAAAAATCCACGCCTTCTCTTGGTCCTTGAAAAAATATTCTTTAAAAAATCCACGCCTTCTCTTGGTCCTTGAAAAAATATTCTTTAAAAAATCCACGCCTTCTCTTGGTCCTTGAAAAAATATTCTTTTAAAAAATCCACGCCTTCTCTTGGTCCTTGAAAAAATATTCTTTAAAAAATCCACGCCTTCTCTGGAGGCTTGAAAAAATGTTCTTTAAAAAATCCACGCCTTCTCTGGAGGCTTGAAAAAATTTTCTTTAAAAAATCCACGCCTTCTCTGGAGGCTTGAAAAAATTTCTTTAAAAAATCCACTCCTTCTGTAGTACCTTAAAAAATATTCTTCAAAAAATCCACGCCTTCTGTAGAACCTTAAAAAATATTCTTTAAAAAATCCACGCCTATTTATGGTCCTTGAAAAAATATTCTTTAAAAAATCCACGCCTATTTATGGTCCTTGAAAAAATATTCTTTAAAAAATCCACGCCTATTTATGGTCCTTGAAAAAATATTCTTTAAAAAATCCACGCCTATTTATGGTCCTTGAAAAAATATTCTTTAAAAAATCCACGCCTATTTATGGTCCTTGAAAAAATATTCTTTAAAAAATCCACGCCTATTTATGGTCCTTGAAAAAATATTCTTTAAAAAATCCACGCCTATTTATGGTCCTTGAAAAAATATTCTTTAAAAAATCCACGCCTATTTATGGTCCTTGAAAAAATATTCTTTAAAAAATCCACGCCTATTTATGGTCCTTGAAAAAATATTCATTAACAAATCCACGCCTTTCTGTGGCCCTTGAAAAGATAATCATTAAAAATCCACGCCTGTCTATGGTCCTTTGAAAAATATTCTTTAAAAAATCCACGCCTATTTTTAGTCCTTGAAATAATATTCTTTAAAAAATCCACGCCTATTTATGGTCCTTGAAAAAATATTCTTTAAAAAATCCACGCCTATTTATGGTCCTTGAAAAAATATTCTTTAAAAAATCCACGCCTATTTATGGTCCTTGAAAAAATATTCTTTAAAAAATCCACGCCTATTTATGGTCCTTGAAAAAATATTCTTTAAAAAATCCACGCCTATTTATGGTCCTTGAAAAAATATTCTTTAAAAAATCCACGCCTATTTATGGTCCTTGAAAAAATATTCTTTAAAAAATCCACGCCTATTTATGGTCCTTGAAAAAATATTCTTTAAAAAATCCACGCCTATTTATGGTCCTTGAAAAAATATTCTTTAAAAAATCCACGCCTATTTATGGTCCTTGAAAAAATATTCTTTAAAAAATCCACGCCTATTTATGGTCCTTGAAAAAATATTCTTTAAAAAATCCACGCCTATTTATGGTCCTTGAAAAAATATTCTTTAAAAAATCCACGCCTATTTATGGTCCTTGAAAAAATATTCTTTAAAAAATCCACGCCTTATCTTGGTCCTTGAAAAAGTATTCTTTAAAAAATCCACGCCTATTTATGGTCCTTGAAAAAATATTCTTTAAAAAATTCACGCCTATTTATGGTCCTTGAAAAAATATTCTTTAAAAAATCCACGCCTATTTATGGTCCTTGAAAAAATATTCTTTAAAAAATCCACGCCTATTTATGGTCCTTGAAAAAATATTCTTTAAAAAATCCACGCCTATTTATGGTCCTTGAAAAAATATTCTTTAAAAAATCCACGCCTATTTATGGTCCTTGAAAAAATATTCTTTAAAAAATCCACGCCTATTTATGGTCCTTGAAAAAATATTCTTTAAAAAATCCACGCCTATTTATGGTCCTTGAAAAAATATTCTTTAAAAAATCCACGCCTTATCTTGGTCCTTGAAAAAGTATTCTTTAAAAAATCCACACCTATTGATGGTCCTTGAAAAAAATATTCTTTAAAAAATCCACGCCATATCTTGGTCCTTGCAAAAGTGTTCTTAAAAAAATCCACGCCTATTTATGGTCCTTGAAAAAATATTCTTTAAAAAATCCACGCCTATTTATGGTCCTTGAAAAAATATTCTTTAAAAAATCCACGCCTTATCTTGGTCCTTGAAAAAGTATTCTTTAAAAAATCCACACCTATTGATGGTCCTTGAAAAAGTATTCTTTAAAAAATCCACACCTATTGATGGTCCTTGAAAAAAATATTCTTTAAAAAATCCACGCCGAATATTGGTCCTTGCAAAAGTGTTCTTAAAAAAATCCACGCCTTATCTTGGTCCTTGAAAAAATCTTCTTTAAAAAATCCACTCCTTCTGCTGACCCTTGAACGAATATAGTTTACATTTTTGTTTTAGTACTTACCTTTTGCACTTCCTTTTCCATCATTTCCTCTGTCTCCTTTTTCGATTTCGGTGCCAAGGGACCAAAGAAGTTAACACTATCCAAGGTATTCTTGAATTTATCCAAGAAACGATGTTTCAAATCGGTGCTGACACGAGCCATTGTCTCCTTCAATTCCAAATGCATACGTTTGCGACCCTTGTGATGGGGAATGAGGACAGGACGTACACCACTTAAATCAGGATTAACCAAGGCTTCTATGCGATAGGCAACCGGATCATATGGATGGAAAATGTTATAAAAACCAGGGCATGTGGGTAGGCGGAAGTCAAGACCAAGCTTATCAATGCCACGAATGGTGACGAACATACCTATAAAAAATAATTTAAATCACATAATTTCCGGAGAGGGGTGTGAGGGGTCCTTACCAATTGGTGATCCCAATGCAAAGAATTTCTTCGGCTGAAAGATCAATTGGCCATAGTTGATAAACGGTTGTCCAGTACCGGCTGGACCCATGGTATAACTTATCGATTTGGCTTCCAATTGATTGTTACTATCCGTCGCCGCTCCCGCCATATTGTTTTGACTTAGAAATTGTTGATCGGGATTTTCGAGATTCTTCTCCTCACTTTCTTTGATGGGATTTTGATGGCAAAGTAAATCGAAAAGTATCAATGAACCCAAACTGTGGCCAGCCAAAGAAACGCCACCATTAAAATCGGGATGACGTTGACGATATTTCATATAGATATCATTCAAAGACATTACAATTGAATTCATAATCCGTTGACAGAATGTAGGGCTGGTATAGAAGAGTATATCCAATAGAGTGTCATTGGTGAAGTTGCGCAGTTTTGGGATCGATTCCAAGGTTATGGAACGTAATTTCTCATCAATACCCAGCTCGATGGAGTGCAGATGACTGTGCCATGAAATGGGTAGGACTTCAACGCGACCCACCAAACCCAAATCGGCGGAATTTTTATAATGTGATTGTACCAATTGGTGGGCAATGGTGCGAAAATCTTCAACTGTAAGGTGAGGTGAAGAAGAGGAGAAAATAGGTTAACTCTGTTTAAATAAAATATTATTTTGACACTTACCAACTTCTTCTACAGATCTCAGCTTCAAATCACATGCCGAACCAATACCATGTACCATAAAGAGTAAATGATCGACCTTTTGGGATTCACCTTGGGCAATGGTGAAATCATCTAGATCACGTTTAACCACACGGGGTCTGGTGGTGGTTTGCTGAGAATAATAAAAATAAAAAATAATTCTTCCCTATTTCGAATGGTATTCCATGTATTATTTTCCTTACCGTGGTACCACCCCAGGCATCTTGATTTTGTTGCTGCTGGAAGTGTACAATAACTGTGGGACCATGGAAGACCACCTGTTCTCCCATACCCAATATAATGGTCTTGTGCCAAACACCACTTTCGGCAGCCTGTTTATATTCTGCTTCCAAAACATCGGCTGTACTTTCTTCGTAGGGTATATATTTGGAATCGACTGCCTTGTAAAACCACGAACAACGTCTCACTTCAATTGGTTCACTTTCCCAATATACACTGCGTTTCATACGCTCCTTAATGTAGACATCATAGCGGCCACCTTCAACGGCTACAACTTCGGGTTTATCTTCTGAAAATTAAAATAATAATAACAATGTTGAGAGACTAATAAGATATTATAGAAAAAATGTTTCTTTGCACCAAATCCGTTTCAGAAAATTTAGAGTAGATCTAAAAATGACCATCGGTCCGTCCGTCCGCGCATCGTAATACTTTTTTCATACTTCATACCTCTGAGGATATGACCACATTCTGCAGTTTTTCTTTTTTAATAAAATAAGTTATCATTTTAATCTGAGCCCCAGGGTTTACTTAAATTGAAGGATATATTTTTGGAAAATTTGGCTGCGGATTTATGGTTAATATGAGAATAAAAGACCTCGTCTCCAGATTCACTCCAGTTGATGAGCAAATTGCTATAATCCGTATAAAAGCGAAGTACTTCCACATCAATCTCATTTGCGTCCAAGCTCCGACGGAAGACAAAGATGAGCTGACCAATGACATATTTCACAAGCGCCTAGAAATAGCATATGACCGCTGCCCTGGTCATGAAATTAATCTCTGCTAGGAGATTTTAATGCAAAAATCGGAAGGGAAATTTTTTTTTGGTCCCACCGTCGGAAAATTCAGCCTCCATAAAGAAAGATCAGACAACGACATGAGGTTGATTGACTTCGCGGCAGCAAAAAAAAATATGGTTTTGTAGCAGTCCTATTGCTTTTACGGACTTCTTCACTACCTTATAGCAGCAAAAGTGCGATCTAACACAATACGGAGACTCGATGTCGAAAAGCTGCAAACACAACAGGTAGCAGAAGCCTACTCCGCTCAACTTACCCATCTGCTTGATGAAAACACACATTTTGCCGATAATAATATAGAAGCACAATGACAAAGAATTGCCCACTTCCTACAAACGGCAGCAAAAGCAAAATTTGGGTACCACAAACCACCATCAAGAAACCCATGGTACGATAAGGAGAATTGTATGCTACTGAGGCAACACGAAATGCGATGGAAAATTATCGGGAGAAAAAGGAGAGAGGAGGAGGTATTTTCAGAAAAAGAACAAGAAAAACGTGAGCAAATCGAGATGTACAGGAGTCAAAATGAAGTACGGAAATGTTAGCAACAGGTAAAGCACCAAACCGAAGGCTTTGGTGCAGGCATATCCTCCTGTAGAGATAATGAAGGGAATCTGGTGACAGATACAGACAGCGTGTTGAGGATCTGAAAGGGCCATTTTGAAAAGCGTAGCGGTGAAGTGGATACTCCAGAACCAATAATAACAATTAATCGGCTGAAGAATAATAAAGCAGCACGAGCCGATGGATTACCAGCAGAACTATTCAAGACTGGTGGGCAGATGCTGATAAGAAGCATGCACCAGCACAAAAAAGGAGACAAGACGATATGTGCCAACTATAGAGGAATAAGTCTCCTTTCCATCGCATAGAAAGTGATATCCAGAGTGCTGTTGGAAAAATGCGGTTTCAGACCTGGCAATTCCACCATAGGCCAGATGTTCACTCTGCGCCAAATCCTGGAAAGGACCTACGAAAAACACCACGACACATTCCACCTATTCGTCGACTATAAAGCCGCATTCGACAGCCTTATCCGTTCAGAGGTGTATAAAGCCACGTCTGCGTTTGGCATTAATACGGCTATACAGGATAACTTTGAGTGGCACAAGGCCAGCAGTGAAAGTTGAAAGGACCTCTCGGAGCCCTTTAATACCGAACGAGGATTCAGACAAGGTGACACTTTGTCGTATGACCTTTTTAACATCCTGCTGGAAATGGCCATACGAGACGCCAAGGTGAACAGAAATGGCACTCTGTACAAACGACACATGTTACTCGCCTACGCCGATGACATCGACATAATGGGTCGAACATTGAGAGCGGCAACATCCACTTTTGAACGAATTGAGAAGGAGTATACCAAAGTGTGGTCTGGCAGTAAGTGGCGAGAAGACCAAGCTGATGATATCAACGCACAAGACGTCTATTAGACTCGGACCGACTGTGGAACTTGAAAATTACAGCTCCGAGGTAGTGCAAGTTTTTTTATACCTCGGTACAGCCATAAATAAAATTAATGACATCAGTTTTGAAATTCGGAGAAGGATCGTGTTGGCCCACAGATGCTACTATGGTCTAAGTAAGCAGTTTAGAAACAAGGCCACCTCCCGTCAGACCAAACTCACACTCTAAAAAAACCCGTGGTTTTATACGGATCCGAAGTATGGGTACTTCCGCAAGCAGATGAGACAGCTCTGGTAGTGTTCGATGTGTGTTTCGGGTGAATTTCACCATGAGTTGTACCTCCTATTCTCGGACATCGACATTGTCAGACGTATCGAGCTGCAGGACATTTGCTAGGATATGTTGTGAGAATGGATGAGAATGTCTGTCCCACCTCAAAAGGTATATAAAAGCGAGCCAGCTGATGGTACACCCAGAAGGGGAAGGCCACGAATTCGATGGAAAGACCAAAAGAAAGACAACATTTCGGAACATGGTCTTTCAAATTGGAAGATCTGTGCACAAGACCGAATCGCCTGGAAATCTTTTTTTTAACCGTTCTGTCATAAGACATCTAAGCAAGTATGCAATAGGTCAAAAGTTATGGCAAAAAATATGAGGTTTACATTTTTGAGACTCCGTTTTTTGATCGACCAAAACAAAAGATGGCGCTGGCGACAGCTTGTTGCCATCATAACTGAAAATCACAGATATTGTATACACTCTGAATTACATTACACGGATGGTCGTCCCACCACAAGCCTATTCAACTCACAGCACTGCACAGTGAAATCTGCAATTGCACCCCTAGATAATTGATTCAGAACCGGATAAGAATACTCGTAAAAAATCAAAATATAAATATAAGTTCTAAAATAATAATAAACAAAATTATAGCAGATGTGCATCATATAAATAAATATTTTAAAATTTTTGACCTAGAACTTGAGATAAGAACTAAGCCCATTTAAAT
Source organism: Musca vetustissima (assembly GCF_032173495.1). Classification (NCBI taxonomy): domain Eukaryota; kingdom Metazoa; phylum Arthropoda; class Insecta; order Diptera; family Muscidae; genus Musca; species Musca vetustissima. Next base: position 102,486 of record NW_026884101.1, read on the forward strand.
AATAATCATAATCAAACTGTTTAAACTTTAACCTCCCATAAAGCGAATGATAGGCATGTGAATATAAATGTACAACATTTGATTATTTTAATATTAGTTTAAATTTGTGAAATTTGTAGGTGATAGTCGGTGCTGTACGGAGTAGTATCGTAAAAAACATGAAATCCATCATTTCCCAATTCGTTTGGGTGGCAGTGTTAATTTATGGCAGTTTGTTGGTGATCAGTTCCCCCACCACCGAGGTCGAACACAATGCCATTAATCAAAAATACTATCACTATTTAATGGATAATTTGGATACGAGTAATAGCCCCTGTTCACAATTCTATCCCTATGTGTGTTCCAAATGGCCGGCCAAACACAAATCGAACATTGACAACAATAATTCCGTGCAGAAGTTGTTGAGCTATGAAATTAATATGGAAATAAAGGCATATTTGGAAAACCAGACACCTGTAAAGGATATGCCAGAACATGTACAAATGGTTAAGGACTTCTATGTATCCTGCAAGGAAAATAATAATGTGAGTCTTGTGGAATTTATGCAGTGGTTGGAAAAACACGAAAATATTGTTACGTTCTTGGATTTTGCTTAATCCCGTGTAGACGTTGTTTTATTTCCCGATACAATTCGTACCAAATAAAACGCGGGTTCTTTCGGATTACGATTATTACAATGATTTTATTCACACAACTTTACTTTGCACTTTACTTTACTCGACGGTTTCAATTCGCGATCTGATTCACAACTGACTCACTGCCTTTCCATTCCCTCTATTTATATGAGCCCTGCCTGTCGCTACAGAAGTTTCTAGACGATCTGGTAACACCTAGATCACGAACAATCTACCAAAACACATTGAGTAACAATAACAACAACAAACTTACTGAGTGAACAATAACAACAACAAACTTGAGTAAACAAACTTACAATAACAACAACACATATACAGGCGAGGGAATAACAAAGAAAGAGGAATAACAACAACACATATACAGGCGAGGGAATAACAAAGAAAGAGGAATAACAACAACACATATACAGGCGAGGGAATAACAAAGAAAGAGGAATGACGTTTAACAAGAATTGTACGACAATAACAAAATAGAAAATGAAAGAGGAAATGGAAGGATGTAGAAAAATCTATACAGTGGTTGTTGTTGTGAAGTTATTCAAATAAACTGCGTAGTAGAAATTTACGTTACAATTCAAATTCTTAAATTAACGGAATTCATCTAAATTAACTTAAATCTAAAGTTATATTCGTAACATTGCCCCCCGCTTAAGCCTGTTCGTCCCGAATAGGCACAGTTCCCGTTCCGTAGGGGGTCAGCCGCTCCAAATGTACAACTTTCATCTTCGACCTGGGACTGTCGCTCCTCTGGATGCGATAAACGACGTCATTTATTTTCGTGACAATCTTGTAGGGTCCTTCCCAGTGCGTTTGCAATTTGGGGCATAGTCCTTTCTTTCGTTGTGGGTTGAACAATAGTACCAGTTGCCCTTCTTGAAACCCATCGGTATTTGCCGCTCGATCGTACCTTGCCTTCATGCGGTTGCTAACCATTTTTATTCGATGTCGGACTGCATCGTGGACTTTACTAAAAGAGTTTTGGCTGTCTTCATCTTGGTTCACATCGTCGTTTGGGGTAGCGCCGAATATCAAATCGCCAGGTAGCTTTAATTCATTTCCGAACAGAACTTTGGCTGGGGTCCGGGATGTGGAATCATGAATGGCCGATCTATAAGCCAATAAAAACTTTGGAATATGCTCATCCCAGTCTCGTTGGCCACTGTCCACCACTTTCCGTAGATGTTCTTCAAGGGTGCGATTGAATCTTTCCACCATGCCATCTGATTGTGGATGTAGGGGCGTCGTTCTGGTTTTCTTAATTCCGTAGGAGTCACACATTTCCTTGAAGATCGCTGATTCAAAATTCCTACCTTGATCGGAATGAACCTCAGATGGAACACCATAGCGACAAATCCAATTTTTGCTGAACACATCCACAATTGTCCTGGCTTCTTGATTTGGGATAGCATAAACCTCCGGCCATTTACTGAAGTAATCCATGACCACTAAGACATACCGGTTCCCAGAGTCGCTTGTGGGGAACGGTCCAGCTACATCCATTGCGATTCTTTCAAAAGGGGCTCCTGAATTATACTGCTGCATGTAGCCTCGACTCTTCCGTGTTGGACCTTTAGCTTTTATGCACCTTTCACAATTGGCGATCCAGTCGGCAATGGATTTTTGACAGCCGACCCAGTAGAATCTCTGCTTTACCTTTTCAGCGGTCTTTGCTATGCCAAGATGTCCTCCACTTGGCCCATCGTGGAACTCCGACAAGACATCTCTTATTTTGGAGTCTGGGACGACGATCAAGTTCTGGTGAGATTTACCGTCCTCACTTTCCCATTTGCGATATAGGCAGCCATCTTTTATAAGTAGACTGTCCCACTGGGCCCAATAGGATTTTAAAAGAGGGCTTTCGGAGGTAATTTCTTTACGACTAGGTCGCTTGCCCGTTTCAATGGCCGAAATTACTTTGCCCAGAATGGGATCTCTTCGTTGTTCCGTCGGCCAATCTTCACCCGACTCAAACTGCAATAGTCGGACATCAACGATATTCTCCTTATTCTCAGCCTTTGAGCAATGCCTGCATTCTACCTTGCATGGCCGACGAGACAGGGCATCAGCATTACCGTGTTTTCCGCCTTTTCTGTGCTCGATTCTGAAATCATAACTCTGGAGCCTCTCGATCCAACGGGCTAGTTGACCTTCCGGATTCTTAAACCGCAGCAACCATTGGAGAGCAGCGTGGTCGGTCCTCAGCAGGAAATGCTGGCCATATAGGTATTTGTGGAAGTGTTTAACGCTCTCAAGGGCAGCAAGCAGCTCTCTCCTCGTCACACAGTAATTCCTCTCAGGCTTCGACAATGTCCGGCTGTAGTACCCGATGACTTTTTCCTGTCCGTCGATTTCCTGGGAAAGGACGCCACCGATGCCGCACGCACTTGCGTCTGTGTCCAGAGCAAACTTTCCGCCAGGTATAGGGTATGCCAAAATGGGGGCTCTACATAGCATGTCTTTGAGTTTACTGAACGCTTCTTCTTGGTCGTTGCCCCACTGGAACCTCTGGCCTTTTTGCGTTAAGCGGTGTAGACAGGCGGCGATGTTGGCAAAATTTGGGACAAATCGACGGTAGTAGGTGCAGAGACCCAGAAAGCTTCGCAGCTCATGGAGATTTCGGGGCTGCGGCCAATCTCTGACGGCTTGAATTTTCTCCTTATCCGTCGATATGCCCTCCGGCGTCACGTGATGCCCCAGGAACTTCACCTCTCGTTGGAAGAGACTGCACTTCTTTGGGTTCAGCTTGAGGCCTGAAGACGAAAGCTGCTGAAGAACATCCTTTAAATTCTTGATGTGTTCGTCGAAGTTGCGTCCCATGACTATGATGTCATCCAGGTATATGAGGCATGACTTCCACTGCAGCCCTTTTAACACACGCTCCATCAGCCTTTCAAATGTAGCCGGGACGTTGCAGAGTCCGAATGGCATGACATTGAACTGCCAGAGACCCCCATTAACGCCAAACGCTGTTTTCTCCTTATCTTTCTCGGCGATCTCTACTTGCCAGTACCCACTCTGCAGGTCGAGGGTGGAGAACCATGACGTCCCGGCTAATGTGTCCAATGTGTCGTCGATTCTTGGGAGCGGATAGCTGTCTTTCTTGGTGACATCATTTAACTTTCGGTAGTCCACACAAAACCGGGTGCTTCCGTCTTTCTTCTTGACCAAGACCACTGGGGAGCACCATGGACTTGACGATGGTTCTATTACACCACTCTTTTCCATTTCACTTATCAGCTTCTGGACCTCGTCTCTTTTGGCCAGGGGAACACTTCTTGGAGGCTGTTTAATGGGTCGCGCGTCTGCTGTATTGATTTCGTGCTTCACCACTGATGTCCTTCCTTGGTGCTCTTTTGTCAACGCAAAGGTAGAGGCATACTTCCATAATAGCTGCTTAGCCTTGTTCCTCTCGGAAGGTGATAATTGGTGTGTCCACTCTTTTATGTAGCCGTCGAGGTGCTTCTTCTCCATGGCTGCTGGCTTTTCGGTGCTAGTTTCCAAATTAACTACAGCTTCAGCTGGTGTGCATTGTCCAACTTCGGAAAATTGGCAAATTTGCTCTTGCTTGTTTGACAGGTTCAAAACTCTAACAGGAATCAATCCGTCCTCGTTGCTTTTCACCAGGGCATTCGCTATTAGGATGTTACTGTATCTGTTTTCTGCTGGTTCCACCACCCACAACTTCTCGGCTCCACAATCTCCATTCATTGGTACCCATATTATTGCTTCGGCACAGGGCGGTATTATCTCTGGATGGTCCGTAGTCAGACGTCTAATGGGTGTACTTTCATCGTAGCCCACGTTTAACGGAATTTCGACGTTAGACCAGGTCATCACACGCTCTTTCATATCCAGATTGATACCGAAGGCAATCATAAAATCTGCGCCTATTATCACTTCGTCTACGATATCGGCAACTATAAACTCGTAATTCACCGATTTATTGGCAATAGTTAGTCTCAGGGTAATCTTGCCGTGTACTGCCGCGGGCTCCCCCGTTGCTGTGCGCAGTCTGACTCCATTAAGTTGCGTTATTTTTCCCTTTACCAGATCTGATCTTATGATGGACTTTGATGCGCCAGTATCTAATGTCAGAACTCGCTTGTCACCATTGATGTACCCAGTTGTTGTTAGGTTGTGACTTTTCTGTTGTACTATTGCTATGGAGATTGTGGGGCCATCGTCGATGGGAGCCAGTTCATGCCCCGCTGGACTGGCTCGATTTAGTTTAACGGTGGCTCCTTGGTGGACTGTTGATCCATTCTTCTACCATCTTTCGTTGGAGGTGGTGACAGCGACCTAGATCGTTTGCGCTTAACTCTGCATTCGCGCGCAATATGACCTGCTTTATCGCAGTTGAAGCACCTAATCCTGGGCTTAGTCATCCCTACTAACTTTGTTTCTTCGATTACCTGCCTCATGGCGTCCTTGATCGAGTTAACGAGAGATTTGGGTTCGCAACCTTCGGTCTCCAGTTGGCGAATCTTGTGGGTCTGGGGCTTAACAATTATTCTGGCCGTCTCTTGGGCTAGGGCAAACGACACAGTTTCGGCAAACGACGCTTTTGGTGACGCATATGTTGCACATTTAATCTCAGGGTCACGTATGCCATTCACAAAGGTTTCGATTTTCATACGGTCCAGCAATGGGTGATTCTCTCCTGGATACGCCATTAGCACCAAACGTTCCACCTCAGCTGCAAAGTCTTGTAACGTCTCGTTTGCCCTCTGTACTTTTCCCCTTAGTTCCATAAGGTAGATGTTTTGTTTATGTTCGCCACCGTACTTACGTTCCAGTGCAGCAATAACATCTTCATAGTTATTCCTAGAAGCGACAGGAATACTCTGTATAACATCAGCAGCACTGCCCTTCAATGCCAGAAGTAATGCAACCGCTTTGTCGCTGTCGTTCCACGAATTTCTAGAAGCCACTGTCTCGAATTGTAACTTGAAAACATTGAATGACGTAGAGCCGTCGAATACAGGAGGTTTGATTTTTAGTGTGTTATCAGGAACTCGCACCGGGCCACCTTTAATTTCCAGTTCCGTCATTTTCTTCTCCAGATTCGTAACCCTGTGGTCGTGGACCAGAAATTTCCCATCCACAGACAGAATCTTCTCGTCAACCGACTGCACTTTCTTATCCAACTCTTTAATTTGGACCTCCACGGTTTCCACTCTCCTTCCAATAACTTCTGTAATGTTCTCGAGTTTCTCGTTCATTATTCTCGAATTTTCATCTAACTTTCTGGAATTCTCTTCGAACATTCGTCTCGTGTTTTCTTCTGACTTTCTGGAATTCTCTTCGAACCTTCTGAAATTTTCCTCAAACATTTTGGCCAGCATTTCTCTGAAATCGTCACCCTTGGCAGCTACTGACGAGACTTCCCCACCGTTGGATTCGCCCATTTCCGATAAATCCACTTCATCCTTACTGTCAAACTCATATGTATCGATGTTCATACCACGGCGCTCGAACTCATCCAACAGACGTTTTTGTAGCTCAGCCTTGTTGCCAGTAGAGGACAATTCCAATTTATTGAGCTCCTTCTTTAAGTCTTCCACTCGTAGGTCCTTAAATTTCATCGTAGTATTATCGTAATCTCACTTCCGACACCAATTGTTACGTTCTTGGATTTTGCTTAATCCCGTGTAGACGTTGTTTTATTTCCCGATACAATTCGTACCAAATAAAACGCGGGTTCTTTCGGATTACGATTATTACAATGATTTTATTCACACAACTTTACTTTGCACTTTACTTTACTCGACGGTTTCAATTCGCGATCTGATTCACAACTGACTCACTGCCTTTCCATTCCCTCTATTTATATGAGCCCTGCCTGTCGCTACAGAAGTTTCTAGACGATCTGGTAACACCTAGATCACGAACAATCTACCAAAACACATTGAGTAACAATAACAACAACAAACTTACTGAGTGAACAATAACAACAACAAACTTGAGTAAACAAACTTACAATAACAACAACACATATACAGGCGAGGGAATAACAAAGAAAGAGGAATAACAACAACACATATACAGGCGAGGGAATAACAAAGAAAGAGGAATAACAACAACACATATACAGGCGAGGGAATAACAAAGAAAGAGGAATGACGTTTAACAAGAATTGTACAACAATAACAAAATAGAAAATGAAAGAGGAAATGGAAGGATGTAGAAAAATCTATACAGTGGTTGTTGTTGTGAAGTTATTCAAATAAACTGCGTAGTAGAAATTTACGTTACAATTCAAATTCTTAAATTAACGGAATTCATCTAAATTAACTTAAATCTAAAGTTATATTCGTAACAATATGAAATGGGCTTTGCTCACACCAATTGAGAATAAGGATGATGCCACCATCGCCTTCGATTGGCCCTCAACTATGGCCATATTTCGTAAATATGATTTCAATGATTTGCTTGTAGAACAATGGACGGATTCGAAGAATAGCTTTAATTATGTAAAGAAAACCGATATCAGACATTTGATGAAGGCGATAAATCTACCAAATGGTACCATGGAGTTTCTAGACCTTTGGAAGCGTATTGATGGCTTTGAATATAAATTTGGTGAAGTTGTTGCGAATAGCGAAGAAGAGGAACAGACATTGAAATTCAAAGATATACCATATCCGTGGTTCAAAAAATATCTCAAGGCTGTAATGGGAGGAGCAGGAGCAAAGGTTTCTGATATTGATGATAATACGGAATTCCGTATTTCTAGCCTTTCCAGTATGGAAGATTTGGACAAACTACTCAAGGAATATGATGAAGCATTCCTTTGTCGTTATTTGGAAGTTAGATTTTTACTCTATTTGGAAAAGATCAATGAACTTGATGAAACTGATGCCAATAAATGTGTGACTCTAGCCACAGGATTACTTTCCTTATCGGCGGAATGGATTTACAAAGAATTGCATCCTGAGTTATTAGCTGAAATTCCCACAATTCAGCAAATGTTTGACAATATTGTAAAGAATGTCAACAAAACATTACAAATGGATAAGGACGGACGTAGCATAATACCCCAGCAATTCTTTAATAAACTCGATACGATGACAGTGCAAGTAAGCCACGTACCTTTGGAAAATATCCAAGAATTCTTCGAAACGGATTATGCAAAATTTAAATTAAATTCCCACGATTTTCATGGTAATTATTTGCAATTATTGAAATTCTATTATGAAACGGAAATCAAAGACAACCGCAATGACACCGATATATTCTATACAACACCAACATATTCCATAATGAAACTGGACCTTATACCCAAATATGATGAAGATATGAATCGAATTATTCTACCATTTATGCTATTGCGTCCACCATTCTATCATCTTGCGTTTGAAGACATTTTCAAGCAGAGTTCATTGGCAACTCTATTGGCTGAAGTCATATTTTATGCCTTCGATACAAAAGATAGTGGTTTCAATGCAACGGATATAGACAATTTAGCCGAAATTATAAGTTTCCATTCCACGTTTCAGATCTTTTTCCAATCACTTCAAACCGATGACATCTCCAGATATCTATCGCTATTCAATTTGACTTCCCTGCAACAACTTAAACAATTATTCTTTATCAATGCGATCCATATTCGTTGTGAAGTAGATTATGCGGATGCGGAAATTACTAATTTTATTCTAATCCAATTATCGGAATTTAATGATGCATTTGATTGTAAATTGAATAAATTTGTGAAAAGAATTTTATAAAAATATTAATATAACTTTCTTTAATAAAGATTATCATCAATGTAAATTGAAATAATATTTGAGACTAATTTTTTAATAGTATTTGCGGGTTGTTTGGGATACCACTTCTATTTAGCAGGAGAAAAAAAAATCCCACCACTTAGCACAATCTAAAATTATCCACTGCAAAGTCTACTGTGTCTGAACACGATAAGTCAATTTTGAACTTGTCATTTTCATCGAAGGTAGGCGTATCACCACCATTCATAATCCGAAAATCCCTCCTTAAGTTTTCCTTGCATTCTAACTATGTCAACCAGAGCTGAAAGCTAGGAATAACGTTTTGAAACCTCTAGCTGACACCTGCTGAGTCAAGGATAAAGAAACGTTGTTAAAGACATACAAGGCCATCGAACCTTCCACACATAATTATGCTGGTTAGGTTCGGACTTCTTTCCTTAGCGACACACAATGGAGATCCTTGCAAACTACTCAAAATAATGCCCGCCAAATTGCAACCATGTGTGTCCAGATGAAGAACGTCGATCATCTCAATGAGGAGACCAGGATGCTGTCAGTTAAGCAAAATAGTGTGGATCCTTGCAAACTACTCAAAATAATGCCCGCCGAATTGCAACCGGGTGTATCCAGATGACGAGCGTCGATCATCTCAATGAGGAGACCAGGATGCTGTCAGTCATGCAACATAATGTGTTGTTGACTAGACAGTTTCTGTTGGCATGCTATCTATCGTGCCATTCCAACCATCACACAGTTATGACTGATACACCTCCGCGATACATCCGTCAGGAATTCAAGCACTATCGTGAAAACCGAGCTTCAACAAATGGTCTCCAAACCAAAGAATCCCTACAGATGCAACAATGTCATACTCCAACATTCTTCTGCAATTTTGGACAGTGAGAGGCTACATCATCTATTCAATTGTCCGTCCGAGGCTACAAGTATATTGCCCATTGATTTATGGCTAAACCCAATAGAGGTAGCGCAATTTTTTCGGTTAAAATTGGGAAATTGGACTAGGATGACGAGTGACCTTTGTATGGGGTACTATATAGAAACGTGGACTTATATTGAAAATGTTCTGTGATGAAGTTTGTTTACCCATCCAGATGCTAGTTTACAGCCTCTTCGTAATGCCAAAAAAGTCACTTCGGTTGGAAAATGCGCCATGACTATCAAACTACCTATAAAGGGGCTGTGTGAGTGCTATACACAAAGTTCGGTCGGTATTTACAATTATTCCTTGGAAGTTTTATCACTCACGAGAACTCAAAATATTGGTTGAAAAAAATCTTCAAAATACCGAAACTTTGGAGTACTGTTATATGGGACTTGATTCGAAGTTGGCAATTTTTAATAGGCATATTTTCTACCCAAACAGAATCCAAAAAAATATCAAATTTGATCCAATTCGATTGAAAAACGTATTTGATATCTATAAAATATCGAAAATTTGGGATACCGTTATATGGGGGCAATACTAAAACGATTGATATATTTTGTCCCGATGATTTTGTTCCCCAAAGAGAACCCAAAAATAACAAATTAGAGCCAATTTGGTTGAAAAACTTTGCTGAAAACATCAATTTCCGAATATTAAAGGGTATATTTATATGGGGCTATATCAAAACATGGACCGATAGTGATATTTTTAAAACGACTTGGCAATGGGAATCCGAAATATTAAATTAAGGCCAAATTTGGTAGCTCCTGGAACGTGGAAAGAAGAACCTCATTAAAGTCTATTGAAGAATTGGGAACTAAAGCGAAGAGGTGCAAAATTTATTTCAATGGACAGGCGTGCCTAAAATCCTCAAAATTCCGAATTTTGATGGATACATTTATATGGGGTTGTGACAAAACGTAAACCGATATTGAGATTTGCCAATGAGAATCTATAATATGAAATTAGAGGCAAAGTTGGCGACTTTAAAAATCTGGTAAGAAGGACCTTAGTCATGAACATCGAAGTAATGACAACTAAAGTGAAGAGGTGACAGAGCGAAGAGCAGAGTACTAGGTGGTATTACATCTCATTCTGCAAAGGAGGTATGCCACGGTTTACCGTCTTGGCAGGTATGAGTTATCAAAAACATACAGATGGGCGCCAGGCGTCCTTGAAGTTCCGTAAGAAAAAAGTTCAAACCCCGTAGAATGAAATGAAGTATTAGTAAGATCTAGAATGAGGCCAGCAAATTTCAATATATATAATCTCTATAAAATTTGAGATACTACATACAAATTTCGTGAAGATTGGTCCATAACTGGGGCCTGTATAGTGTTTACAAATTATATTGAACAGATGGACGGACACACATGCCTACATCGACTCAGCTATTCGAGATATGACGATCGGTGTATTTAAGGTGGGTCTAGGATCAATATTTCGCGGCTTTACAAACTCTTGTGGCTGCACAAAGCTATAATACCCTGACAACATAGTTGTGTAGGGTATAAAAATCGAAAACAAATTTGAACTCAGCAGGGAACGACTACTCGTGACCCTACAAAAGACCTCGTGCAATTTCAAAAATTTAAAAATATACCGTCCTATCCAATCAATCG
>NW_026884102.1:0-11194 GCF_032173495.1 Musca vetustissima
AATAAGGCAAAAATATTAAATGTAATCTTATTTTAAAATTTATTATTATTAGCTATAAATAAGTTATAATCCTTGGAATGGTGATGACCATAGACTTTATTTGATACTATTAAAATATTTTACAATTTAAATCTACAAGGGGTATAAATTTCACAATAAATGGAGATGTTATAAAATATTATTGCCTCTGTTATGAATAAATAGATGACAACAGAGCTATGGATTAATAAAATGGTTTATATGTTGGTTATATATGTTGGGTTTATATTACATGTTTTACAGTGGTCCCGCTTAATATCCTGTAAATTAAAGTTCATAGTCCCGTTTTCTAACCTATGCGCCTGCAATTTTCACACAGCATAATCGAAAATATAAAAACTTGTATCTGAATTTATTTCCAGTATTTCAAAATATGTGCATCCTTTTCTTGCAATCTTAACAACTATAACTATTTTGTATAAATACATTCAGAACTTTCCTCAAACTTACAATCATTGTGAAATATTTGTGACAAAACTGTTGCTCAAAGTAACTGAATTGAAAGAATTGCCATGTAACAGCAATAGAACGCCATGAAAAGTTAGTAAAAGGTTCGTGGTGTTGCTTGACTGGTCGTGACAAAATTGTCAATTGCAATTTGTTGAAAGTTATTGGTAATCTATTATATAACAATTGTATGAATACCAGGGATGGTCCGTGTGACGAATTTTTAAGTTTTCGACTGTCAAAAAGTGTAAACGTCGAAAACGTCATATACCTGTATAAAATGTAATAAATGTAGAAAACGTCATTTATTCGAATATTATTACCATACACCGTTATTTTCAAGAATATATATTATCTTTGCATGTATCTGCCTATTCCTTACTAGAACTAATACAAAATTCTAAACTTTTTGAAGAAAAATTTTTTGAAATTTGATATGGATTTTAGTAAGGCATACGTAATTTCCAAATTCATTAATGGAAATGGTATTTTGTCAAAAACCTAATGAACCCACCTACGTTTCTGACGTATGTATTATACGTCGAAAATGTATGTCATTTACGTCACTGTTTCTGACGGACCATCTCTGATGAATACCCTTATATCTAAAGCTAAATTGTAGTTTGCTATGTATAGTTTGGGAGAAAATTGGTTATCGATTGAAATACCGTTTGTTCGATTGATAAAGCATGACCCTCACACGCATATCAAATAGAATGATTGGCGATGTTCTAATTTAACAAATTGTAACTAGCTTTAAACCAATGAAATACTTTGAAATTTAGAAATTGCTTAAGAAATAACTTGTTACTGAGTAAATTTGTTGGACTGTTTTTTATTTTTCTAAACGTCTAGGGTAAAATTCAAAAAAAATATTCTTAAAAGGTTGGAAATGGAGTATTAAAATTATATACCTATCACTCAAGTGTAATAATTGCGACTGAAGTGTGAGAAACATCTATGAAGAAAATGTTCAACATATATCCATGTCTGGACATATCTACCGTATAGGGGTACCGCCCCATTTTCTGTAGTTTGAAGTGGCTGTAATTGAGTCTTTCCGGTTTCGTTGAGTGTAAGAAATATTTGGGCAGAACATTCTAATTTATATGTAAAGAACCCTGTTTTCTAACCTGAAATTTGGAATTAATTTTTCTCAAAGACTAGCCCAAGTCCCCATATTTTGTATTTCGTAAAATATCATTGTGAATTTTAGATATACAAAGAAGCATCATGAATTATTTGATTATTTATTTTTCTGATAGAGGACTGTGCCACGGACCATTGTAGCCATTAACTTAAATTGGTTTTGACATTCAAAATAAATGATGCTATTAAGGGTATTTTCCCTGTGAAACATCGAGTAATTTTATACGATGTTGTACGTTTGCACACACCTGGTGCTAAAGGTATGTTAACATAAAGCAGCAGTGAGGTAGAAAAAAAATCTGTCGCATGAAATAAGAATATTTTTAGATTTAATTCCTTATTTAACATAATATCATAACATTACAAATTGACTATTAACACTATTCGAATAACTATTACTACTAAATGTGTATATGTAAAGAAGACATTAAATTATTTAGAATTAATTCTGTCAAATTTTAATACGAAATACCCCAGCTCTTGCTTAGTTGTTAATAACAAATAAAAATAAGAAATTCTAAAAAATATGAGGTTGTCATACAAATTGTGAAGCAAAAATTACTCGCTTGATTACCTTCAGATTTGCTGCCGCTCCATAAGAACATCAATGCGTGAGTAATTATACAACATCTAATCTTAAGAAAATGCGCAACATGTAAATGAGTTATTTACCATTTTTCCTGAAAACAACGAATTCTCAGAAATAAAGATGACTGGATAGGTAAAATGGCTATTATGAAAACATATCAGCTGTTTGTATACAATTGTGTGTTAATTTAAAAATATGTAATTACAATCGGGCCAATCTTTTTATACCATCAGTAGGGTAGATTTGCCGGTGCACAACTGTAATTTGACACCCTTTTTTATGACCTTTTGCTTCCCACGAAAACTTGGGTGGTCTTTTGCTGCTAAAGACCTAAAGCGATGACGTCTAACGCAGATTTAATAAAGTTATTCAACTCCTATAACTTTAAATCCATTATTAGGATAAAGGAGATGGTAGAAAATAAGGACTACATAATCAGTGGAGCATTTAGAACTCAAACTAAATATGGGGAACGAATTGTACTCAAGTTGGAAGATGATATTCTTTATTTACCAACTCGATTCCTAAGTTTACGAGATGAAGATGTAAAGGAGTTAAATTCTGGTGGATATTCTTTAAAAAAAATACCATTGAGAGAAGAAAGAGAAAATACTTTATACAAATTGGAATTGAAAAACGCAAAATCAGATTTTTTTTATCAACAATATTTAGCATAATTGAAAATATGTAAATAAAATGAAAAATATTACAAACATAAATGAATGTGGTTTATATATTGAATACAAATAATTGTTCAGATGGCATTTGTAGAATACAGCTTTTAAAAGAAAGATGTCTCGCTTTAATAGAGAAGACGAACGTCTGAAAACTTTTAAACATTGGCCGTTAACATATCCAGATATCAAAGAAATGGCAGCAGTTGGCCTTTTTTATACTGGTGTGAGAGATGTTACTAGATGTTATTTTTGCAATGTTGATATTGTTTATTGGGAAGAAACCGATTGTCCTGTTGCTGAACATTTACGATGGTCATACAGTTGTCCCTTAATAAGAAGGTGTTTTACAAATAATGTACCAATATGTCCTAAAACATTGGATGCTATGCTTCCAGAAATGGGTCAAGATGTTTGCGGCAGTAAATAAGAAAACAAAAATAATTAAATTTTTGAAGAAATAAAAACACAATAAATATATAAATTTTATTATCATTTCTCTTTATTGATTTCATTATATATTATATCATTGATATTAGCCCAATTTTGTTCTATGAATACAAATATTTTGAATATATTATTTACAGCACATTTAAACTTAAATGATGAATGTATGGAACAGGTAGTAAAATAATTTCGACGTGCTCTCAGACACATTTTATTTTCTAAATTAATTATCGTTGAACGAATATATTTCTGTAAAAATAATTGTTTATCTCTTCCAACAACAAAAATATATTTATAGTTGTTTAATGGTGCCAGGACATTCTCCACATCATTATAGTCAATATTCCCATCCATCCAATCTAAACCATTCACATATTTCTTGCAATATGCATTGGTTCTACAGGCTTCGGATGTAAGTTCTCTTATATTAAAAGGTGGACGAAACCAAAAATGGTTTGGAACTATAGAAACTCCACCCATGTATGCTAGCTCCTTCATAAATATATGTTTGTGGTTCCCATGACAAAATTGGAAATCCAGTAATGCAATATCCGATCTGTCAAGTTCATCCATCTTCGTGGAGATGTTAAATGCGACTGAAGAATTCCATATTCTAAATTATGTTTTTTTCAATAAAAATTTTAAGCAAAGGTGTCCGCAATTGTATGTATTGTATCGTTGATCTCGTCTATAATTATATGTTACATTTGTCCCCAAATAGCGTAATACTTCTATGGGAGGTTGGAGATTCCCAAAACTATCATAATATTCAATATAATTATTATTTTTATAATACGCCACCCAATGTGTTCCAGCTCCACTTTCATTATCTAAATTAATAATTCCACATTCATTTATATAAGGTTTATTTGGTAATCTATTACGCATATAAACATTTCTGAAGTGGGGAATATATTTTTTCCCAAAGGCGTATATATGCGTGTCAGTGAGAGGACCTTTAGGTAGCTGCATTATTAGTTTTTTGAATTGTCATCTACAAAAATGCCATATCCCTTTTTATAAGGTTTCAAATAGAGACCTTTACCCATCGCAATGGCTTCTATGGTTTTATTGTGTCTAGTTTGCTCATCCAATGATTGTTTTGCCTTTTTAGCATTCATTACTGCATTAGCAATTGCTGAACTACCCGATGCTAACGCTCCCAATGCTCCTAACCCGGTCAGAATCGGTATAAGTGGGAGAAATCCTCCGGTTTTGGGAACCCTTATTACTCGGGGTATAACCACCTTAGACTTCTTTCCTCGGAACGTCTTTTGAATTTCTTTCTTTGCCATATGTATAGCAGCATCAATATCTGTTGGTTTAGCAGCTTTAAGAGTTGATGTAGCATTTTTAACAGCATTTTTAAAAATTTGCTGCCCTGATATATGTTTTGAATTATTATTATTATTCAAACCCATTCCAAACTTAGTTTTAGCTTTCATTGCGTTCGTTACAAAATATGCGTTCAGTTTTTCTCCAATACTACTATCTTTAGCTTTCACACGTTCCCACGCTCTTTCAGTCAGTTCACGATCTGCAATATGTCGTTGTTCAATGTCTTCTGTTTTTGCATAGGCAATATCGTGTACTTTACACGCAGCATCCAATGGATTAATACCTTTATCACCCTTTTTCAAGCGGGATTTAAGTTTTGTACCAGGTCCACAAAACTGATAACCAGGGAGATGAAGTTCCACCGGTAAAGAATTTATTAACTTATTTACAAGTCCTCTTCCTTTAACAGGCTTCTTTCTAATAAAATTATTGTTGTTATAAACAATCATTTTATACCTTTTTTCTCTTACACTATTACAAAAATAAAGGCAAATAAATAAATAAATAGTTAATGGTTATACAAATATGAGTTAGTTGTGAAATGCGATTAGTTGAACAACAAACTAAAATCGAAAACGTTTATATATATTCAAAATCATTACATCAACCCAAATATGAATATCTTAAGAAACTCATTTCGTCCATAAAAGGCATGGGATTGTATACATTTAGTAATAATGAAGATGTTGTACAACCAGAAGTCATAAAACCAAATTCGATTATGATATTCGATGATGTAGCTTGTGATAAACAAAATAATATTAAAATTTACTTCAGTATGGGCCGTCACAAGAATGTTGATTCATTCTACCTCTGTCAAACATATACACGAATTCCAAAACATTTGCTACGAGATAATTCAAATATGATTATTATATTCAAGCAAGATGATTTGAATTTAAGACACATATACAATGATCATGTTGGAAGTGATATGAGTTTTGAAACATTCAAAGACATATGTCGCGAATGCTGGAAAGTCAAATATGGATTTCTAACTATTAGCAAAGATGATGAAATTGAATCTGGAAGATATAGAAAAGGCTTTCATATATTTATACAGCCTTAATACTAGTAATATTATTTAAAATATCTCTGTTGTAATTAATTCTATTAGTATAATATTAACCATGGAAGAAGAAATGTTGAAACGACTTGTTCAGTCCCGAAATGTCTTAAAGAGAAAGTTTCAGAGCATAAAAAGGGGAGAGCAAGTTAAATCAAATGAGCTGCAAAATACATTTAAACCAATAACAGAACCAATACACAAACTTCTACAGTTGAAAGAAAATACACCCAAATTAATGTTTCCTCAAAACGAAAATATAGATCCATATAATAATTCTATTATTGCGAGTACGCCCAATAAAAAAATGATGCACACAAAAAAATTTCTTAGAGATTCTAATAGCTACAATGAGTCAAAAGATGATACATTTTATTCCGACGCGAATGATGAGGGTACCGTTGATCTTTCTCTATTGAATAAAACTAAAAAGTTGGATACAGTATATGGACCACATAAAGATGTAGATGGTGAATGGAAATTTGGAGATAAACCATTAAAAGTCAATGATGAAAAAATTATTATAGGGAATCAAAATTGGGCATATACGCCTGGATTGTTCGAACTTCTATTTTATCAAAAACCTACAAACTACGACTTATCAGAACTAGAAATATACAAAAAAATTTTGCTGGATTCCAATGCCCATAAAATAAACTACAATGGCAGTGAACGAATTAAATCCAATAGAGGTTATAAATATAAAAGAATTATTAAAAGGTTAATGGAGGATACTCACAGCGGTAATGGCTTAATGAACGTTAATCTTTCTAAACCAAACTATATATACTGGGATGATCCAAATGAACTGGTAGAACGGTTAAAGCTGTTGTTAGCATCACAACAAGCAGGAAACAATAATCATAGTAACGAAATTGTATCTATTATTGAGGAACTGAGAGAAGGACATATAATATATTAGGAAACTACTACTACATGAAAACACTTAATCGATGACAGTTGATAAATTTGGACACCACTATAATTCAAAGTACAGCTCAGTTACACTAAAGGGAAATGTTTCGAGAATATTGGGAATCAATGTTGATGAAGATAACAATCTGGACATACAAAATAAAAAAATTAGGAACTTGGCTCCCCCAGCGGAAGGAACAGATGCGGTCAACCAAGCATACGTACATTCGCAAAACAAAAAGCTTCAAGAAATATTAATGAAAAATGTATTTCAAGAATGTGCTAATATAAGAGAAGAAATAGCGCAATTGAAACAGTCGCTGAGCGAAGTTTATAAAGTTTTATCCCAACATCCATTCAACTCTCCAGCTTTTGTAGAAGGGTGATTATGAAAGGGATTGATGATTTATGGCAAGCTGATTTAGTTGAAATGGGGAATTATTCCAAAGTAAATAGGGGTTACCGATTTATGCTTACAGTTATTGATACGTTTTCTAAATATGCGTGGGGTGAAGCACTTAAATCTAAAAATGCTGTAGATGTTTGTACAGCTTTCGAAAAAATTTTAAATTAGAACTATAAGAATAACAAACCCAGTAACATATTATCTAGAAGATTTTGAAGGGAATCCAATAAAGGGATGTTTCTATAGGGAAGAACTTTTGCCTACAAAAAATTCAAAAATATACTTAGTAGAGAAAATTTTAAAATCTAAGGGCAATAAAATTTACGTTAAATGGCTGGGATTCACAAATCAACATAATTCATGGATAGATAAGAACGATGTATTGTAATATATATATATATATATAAAGTATTTAAATATAAGTGTTCAATATGTTTTTTAATTATTACAACGTACAACCTTACAATGTCAAGAACATTCACTTTAACGGGTAGAGCGTCAACGTTATGCTCAAATTATTCACCGCCTATAGACTTAGGTGATGTTGATTATGAGTGTAGTTTAATCGACTTTCAATCATACAATTCAGTTCCTAATGTGGATGATGATAATAATCTGTTTCATATTGGAGATAGCACAATAAAAATACCTATCGGATCCTATGAGCTGCAAGACATTGTCGATTTTATAGAAAAGGAATATAAGGCTATGCACATAAATAAATCTGTTAACATTAAAGCTAACAATAATACTTTGCAGATAGAGATAATATCCTCCCATGACACTATATATTTCAATAAGGAAAAATCTATAGCCAAGCTATTTGGTTTCACTGAAAAAAGTCTGGAGTCTGGGAAAAAACACATTTCAAATCTTCCAGTAAATATTTTAAAGGTCAATGCTATTCAAATACACTGTAATATTGTAACTGGATCATTTATGAATAACTCACCTGCACATATTCTACACGAATTTGTATTAGATGTCCCTCCAGGCTATAAATTAGCCGAGAGACCAATGAACCTCATTTATTTGCCGGTAAACGTCAAGGAAATTAGTCGTCTAGAAATAATAATACTAGATCAAGAAGGTCGTTTAATAAATTTTCGAGGGGAGGAAATCACACTTCGCATTCATATAAGGCCAAAACAAACATGATAATCTATAATAAATACAAATATAAACAAATTCCTAAAAACATTCAACAGAAAGTTGTCAAGCCGGCAAGACCTCTTTTAACCAAAGAAAGTATAGAATTTTTAAAATTTCTTAAATTAAAAGTAAAACCCAATGTCAGAAATACTTAATATAAATGAACGTCCATTCTCGGATGAAAATATTATAAAGAAAGATTATCATAGCTATGTTCCCTATATACAATCTTTTAAAAATAATGATGAGATACGCATAAGCATACAAAATCAAGATCTTTACATATTACCATCAGAAAGCTATCTGTACATTGAAGGCTATTTGAGAAAAGCAAATGGAGAATTAACAACAAACGCTAAACTAAGAAATAATTGCGTGGGTTACATGTTTGACGAAATTCGCTATGAACTAAATGGGATTGAAATTGATCGAACACGCTATTTAGGAGTGACTACAAAAATTAAAAATTGGGTTTCCCTAAATGCATCTGAAAGTAACGTCATGAGTAATGCTGGATGGAGAGTAGATGGTGACATAGCTGCTAATTCTTTTAATTTTTGCGTCCCCTTAAACCGTTTACTAGGATTTGCAGAAGACTTTAACAAAGTAGTTTGTAACAGTAAACATGATTTAATTCTTTTGAGAAGTGCCAATGACGCAAATGTATGTTATTCAACTGACTCAAAGGAAGACATTCGTCTTACCATTACAAACATTGTGTGGAAAGTTCAACACATACATTTGTCAGACTATAAAAAAATTAGTTTCTTGAAAACAATCACAGATGGAAAACCGCTTCCGATAGCATTTCGTAGTTGGGATTGCTATTTTAATCCAACTTTTATTGGTGGTAGGAAACATATCTGGAATGTAAAACTGTCTGTCAATCGTGAAAGACCACGGTACGTAGCTTTTGCTTTTGAAAAAGACAACAAGTTACTTCATTGTGATCTTCAAAATATCAAAGTTCACTTGAATTCAGAGACGTATCCCTACGATGATTTAAATCTGAAGTTCGGGGAGAATCGTTATGCAATGCTATATGACATGTATACAGTATATACCTTTGACAGGAATTGTACACAAAGTAGTTTAATTTATTTGTACTTACCTATTGAATTAAACAAAATGAAAACATATAAATATGAATATATTACTTTATTAAAAAAAAAATATTTACAAATAAAGAATATGTTATAAATCATTATTTTTTATTACTATTATTATTATTTTGTTTTACAAATTATTGAAGGTATGTAAAATATTAACAAATAAAGAATATGATATAAATCACTATTTTTATTACTATTATTATTTTGTTTTACAACTTATTGAAGGTATGTAAAAAAATCTTGCTGTTCTGTTGGTATAGGTATATCATTTAAATTGACATTCAAATGTAATGGTTGTATATTTGTTAAATCTATCCTATCATTATCTACATCTGTATTCATTAAGAGTGAATGTAAATTATCCATATTTGAAGAATTCAAATCATTTATCTTATAGTGACCCCAAGCATATGTATTAATACCATCTTCCCTTATGAATCTTTTATTATCTTGATAGCTTAGACATACCTTTGTTATTTTGTCGGTATACACATTATGTTTCCTCGACCTAAACGTATACATACTATTGTTATATAACTGACGGTTATATAAGCAATCTCTATAAGTGTCTATTGTATATTTTTTTAATACAGAGTTTTTGACACCTTTAGATTTTTTTACTTCTGATTTATTACGTGGAAGGAGTTTAGTTATAAAGGAAATTATAAATGGAAAAATATTTATAAAAATTTAATAAATAATTACAATAAAACCCTACATCGGACAATACAAATGTCTCCTATACAAGTAAATTCTTCAAATGAGAAAGCATTGCTCGCCTCTGTGTATAATAATATAAAAATATTTAAGAAACCTAACCTTCATGTGGGTGATTATGTACGCATCACTAAATATAAACATCAGTTTGAAAAGGGGTATACTCCAAACTGGACAACTGAAATATTTGAAATATTAACAAACCCAGTAACATATTATCTAGAAGATTTTGAAGGGAATCCAATAAAGGGATGTTTCATTAGAGAAAATTTTAAAATCTAAGGGCAATAAAATTTACGTTAAACCTTCACAAATCACCATAATTCATGGATATATGTATTGTAATATATATATATAAATAAAGTATTTAAATATAAGTGTTCAATATGTTTTTTTAATTATTACAACGTACAACCTTACAATGTCAAGAACATTCACTTTAACGGGTAGAGCGTCAACGTTATGCTCAAATTATTCACCGCCTATAGACTTAGGTGATGTTGATTATGAGTGTAGTTTAATCGACTTTCAATCATATAATTCAGTTCCTAATGTGGATGATGATAATAATCTGTTTCATATGGAGATAGCACAATAAAAATCATAAATATCTGTTAACATTAAAGCTAACAATAATACTTTGCAGATAGAGATAATATCCTCCCATGACACTATATATTTCAATAAGGAGCTTATGCTTTTTCATAGTCACCGTTTTTGCTGTACTATTTTTCCCACTTGTTACGTCTTCTAATACGCTTTCAGCATCGGCATAAATGGCGAATTTGTATTAGATGTCCCTCCAGGCTATAAATTAGCCGAGAGACCAATGAACCTCATTTATTTGCCGGTAAACGTCAAGGAAATTAGTCGTCTAGAAATAATAATACTAGATCAAGAAGGTCGTTTAATAAATTTTCGAGGAGAGGAAATCACACTTCGAATTCATATAAGGCCAAAACAAACATGATAATCTATAATAAATACAAATATAAACAAATTCCTAAAAACATTCAACAGAAAGTTGTCAAGCCGGCAAGACCTCTTTTAACCAAAGAAAGTATAGAATTTTTAAAACTTCTTAAATTAAAAGTAAAACCCAATTTCAGAAATACTTAATATAAATGAACGTCCATTCTCGGA
>NW_026884103.1:0-11111 GCF_032173495.1 Musca vetustissima
TAGGGAGCATACCATAAAGTGGACCTATACCGACATTTCTAAAAAGGGATTATGTAAACCATAACAAAAAATGCATTAATTTTTAATGGATAATTATATACTATGGCTAATCGAAATATTGGTTCTACACCCCATGTTTCTTTCGACTAAATCCGTTACAAAAAATGTAGTTTTCATCCAAACTTTGTCCATCTTATTATTTCTTCCAATCTTAGTTCAAATTCAAATTTTTTATCTCGATATCCTCCGCAGGTGAAATGATTGCATCAGAGTCTTAGAACCAAACTCAAAACGCGGAACAAATCAGATAACCATTTGAATATAAATAACCATTTGAATAAAATAACCATTTGAATATAAAAAAGGGGGTTATATGGGGACTACCCCAAAATGGGGGCGAATATTAATAATTTTTGGTAGGGAGATTTGGTACCATATACGACTACAAAATACCAATTTGCAGCAAATTCGGTTGAATAACGCGTTCAAGAACCCTACAATACCGAAAATTGGGGGTACCCTTATATGGGGGCTATCCGAAAAATGGACCTATATTCATAATTTTTTGTGGAGAGATTTGGGACCTATTAAGAACTCAAAATACTAAATTACAGCTAATTCGGCGGAAAAATACGATCAAAATCCCAAAATACGGAAAATTATGAGGTACCGTTATATGGGGGCTACCAGAAAAAGTGGCAATATAAATAAATATTTTTTGTGGAGATATTTAGTACCCAATAGGAATCCAATGTAGCAAATTTCAGCGAATTCGTTTGAAAAACGCGCTCAAGAACCCCAAAATACCGAAAATTGAGGGGTACCTTTATATGGGGGGTACCAGAAAAAATTGACCTATATTTATAATTTTTAGTAGGGAGATTTGGTACCTAATAAGAACTCAAAGTACCAAATTTCAGCGAATTCGGTTGAAAAACACGCTCAAGACCCCAAAATTGGGGAGTACCCTTATATGGGAGCTATGCCTAAACGTGGACCGATATACCCCATCTTCGAACTTGACCTGCCTACAGAGAAAAGACGACTCTATGCAAAATTTTGAGGCTCTATCTCAATTCGTTTAGACGCTAGAGTGATTACAACAGACAGACGGAGAGACGGACATGCTTAGATCGTCATAGAATTTTACGCTGATCAAGAATATATATACTTTATAGGGTCGGAAATGAATATTTCGATGCGTTACAAACGGAAAAACAAAACTAATATACCCTCCATACTATGGTGGAGGGTATAAAAAAGGGGGTTATATGGGGACTACCCCAAAATGGGGGCGATTATTAATAATTTTTGGTAGGGAGATTTGGTACCATATACGACTACAAAATACCAATTTGCAGCAAATTCGGTTGAATAAAGTGTTGAAGAACCCTAAAATACCGAAAATTGGGGGTACCCTTATATGGGGGCTACCCGATAAAATTGACCTATATTTATAATTTTTAGTACAAAGATTTGCTACCCAATAATAACTCAAAGTACGGCATTTCAGCCAATTCGGTGAAAAATACGGTCAGAACCCCCCAAAAACTGGATATGGGGAGGTACCCTTATATGGGGGCTACCAGAAAAAGTGGACCTATATATATAATTTTTAGTAGGGACATTTGGTACCCAATAAGAACCCAATGTACCAAATTTCAGCGAATTCGGTTGAAAAACGCGCTCAAGAACCTCAAAATACCGAAAATTAGGAGGTTCCGTTATATGGGGGCTACCAGAAAAAGTGGACCTACACTAATAATTTTTTGTGGAGGCATTTAGTACCCAATAAGAACCCAATGTACCAAATTTCAGCGAATTCGGTTGAAAAACACGCTTAAGAACTTCAAAATACCGAAAAATGGGAGGTACCCTTATATGGGAGCTATGCCTAAACGTGGACCGATATAGCCCATCATCGAACTTGACCTGCCTGCAGACAAAAGACGACTCTATGCAAAATTTTGGGGCTCTATCTCAATTCGTTTAGACGCTAGAGTGATTACAACAGACAGACGGACAGACGTACAGACGGACATGCTTAGATCGTCATAGAATTTTACGCTGATCAAGAATATATATACTTTATAGGGTCGGAAATGATTATTTCGATGCGTTACAAACGGAAAAACAAAACTAATATACCCTCCATACTATGGTGGAGGGTATAAAAAGGGGGTTATATGGGAACTACCACTAAAAAGCGGTGAATATTAATAATTATTGGTGGGGAGATTTGTTACCATATACGACTACAAATTACAAAATTTCAGCGAATTCGGTTGGAAAACGCGCTCAAGAACCTCAAAATATCGAAAATTGGTGGTACCCTTATTTGGGGGCTACCCGAAAAAATTTACCTATATTTATAATTTTTTGTGAATCGATTTGCTACCCAAATAGAACTCAAATTACTAATTTACAGTCAATTAGGTGAAAAAATCCGGTCAAAACCCCCCAAAACTGGAAATTGGGAGGTACCCTTATATGGGGGCTACCAGAAAAAGTGGGCCTATATTTATAATTTTTAGAGGGAAAATTTGGTACCCAATAAGAACCCCATGTACCAAATTTCAGCGAATTCGGTTGAAAACCGCGCTCAAGATCCCTAAAATACTGAATATTGGGGGGTACTGTTATATGGGGGCTACCCGAAAAAATTGACCTATATTTATAATTTTTAGTACAAAGATTTGCTACCCAATAATAACTCAAAGTACCGAATTTCAGCCAATTCGGTGAAAAAATACGGTCAGAACCCCCCAAAAACTGAATATGGGGAGGCACCCTTATATGGGGGCTACCAGAAAAAGTGGACCTATATATATAATTTTTAGTAGGGACATTTGGTACCCAATAAGAACCCAATGTACCAAATTTCAGCGAATTCGGTTGAAAAACGCGCTCAAGAACCTCAAAATACCGAAAATTAGGAGGTACCGTTATATGGGGGCTACCAGAAAAAGTGGACCTACACTTATAATTTTTTGTGGAGGCATTTAGTACCCAATAAGAACCCAATGTACCAAATTTCAGCGAATTCGGTTGAAAAACACGCTTAAGAACTTCAAAATACCGAAAAATGGGAGGTACCCTTATATGGGAGCTATGCCTAAACGTGGACCGATATAGCCCATCATCGAACTTGACCTGCCTGCAGACAAAAGACGACTCTATGCAAAATTTTGGGGCTCTATCTCAATTCGTTTAGACGCTAGAGTGATTACAACAGACAGACGGACAGACGGACAGCTTAGATCGTCATAGAATTTTACGCTGATCAAGAATATATATACTTTATAGGGTCGGAAATGATTATTTCGATGCGTTACAAACGGAAAAACAAAACTAATATACCCTCCATACTATGGTGGAGGGTATAAAAAGGGGGTTATATGGGGACTACCCCAAAAAGGGGGCGAATATTAATAATTTTTGGTAGGGAGATCTGTTACCATATACGACTACAAAATACCAAATTGCAGCAAATTCGGTTGATAAACGCGTTCAAGAACCCCAAAATACCGAAAATTGGGGGTATCCTTATATGGGGGCTATCCGAAAAAATGGATCTATATTCATAATTTTTTGTGGGGAGATTTTGTACCTATTAAGAACTCAAAATACTAAATTACAGCTAATTCGGCGGAAAAATACAATCAAAACCCCCAAAAAACTGAAAATTAGGAGGTACCGTTATATGGGGACTACCAGAAAAAGTGGACCTATATCCATAATTTTTTGTGGAGACATTTATTACCCAATAGGAACCCAATATAGCAAATTTCAGCGAATTCGGTTGAAAAACGCGGTCAAGAACCCCAAAATACCGAAAATTGAGGGGTACCGTTATATGGGGGGTACCAGAAAAAATTGACCTATATTTATAATTTTTAGTAGGTTTATTTGGTAACCAATAAGAACTCAATGTACTAAATTTCAGCGAATTCTGTTGAAAAACACGCTCAAGAACCTCAAAATACCGAAATTTTGGGGTTACCCTTACATGGGGGCTGTCCGAAAAAATTGACCTATATTTATAATTTTTAGTGGGGATATTTGCTACCCAATAAGAACTCAAAGTACCAAATTTCAGCGAATTCGGTTGAAAAACACGCTCAAGAACCTCAAAATACCGAAAATTGGGGAGTATCCTTATATGGGAGCTATGCCTAAACGTGGACCGATATAGCCCATCTTCGAACTTGACCTGCCTGCAGACAAAAGACGACTCTATGCGAAATTTTGGGGCTCTATCTCAATTCGTTTAGACGCTAGAGTGATTACAACAGACAGACGGACAGACGGACATGCATAAATCGTCTTAGAATTTTACGCTAATCAAGAATATATATACTTTATAGGGTCGGAAATGAGTATTTCGATGCGTTACAAACGGAAAAACAAAACTAATATACCCTCCATACTATGGTGGAGGGTATAAAAAGGATTCATAAAAACAGAGTATATCGTATATATAACAAGGACCCTTCAATGTTATTAGCAATATTTCTAGAGTAACCATGAGTATATGTATGTATGTCGGAGCATAGTTACATTTTTGTAATATTATTATTGATGCTAAAATTGAAATAACAACAATATGACATCTGATTGTGAATATGTTTCTTTACGTTGCAAATGGCATGTTATGTAATTTACTCAAGGACATAAAGATAAATTTTATTTGCAATTACTTTGCTAAAGCAATCAAAAAAGAGATTGAGTTGTCATCTCTGTAGTCGTTTGTTTCTTTTTTCGATTAAACTATAAGTTGACATTTGTTTGTATTTCTCTGATATTTTAATCTAAAGTCAAACAAAAAGCGAGCAGATTTTTGTTAACATATAATAATAAATACAAAAAAGGAAGGTTCAAAAGTCGGACGGGGTCAACTACTTTGGGTACATACAAGAGATACTTCTAAAATTTGTAATGTAAAATAATAAGCCTGTTTGAAGGACCATTCAAACATGCGATCTGTATCTATAGGTTTATCGACTTCAATAAATCAATACATACATATGTCATTCTGCAATCTATTCAAAATTTTACCTTAATTGGACAAACTTAATGTGGTGTGACTTTCTTGAATTTTTAAAGCAAACTTGATACACGCAATTCGGTATGCAGAAGCACAGCTCTCTGAGCATTTTGTCATCTCAATCGCTCGAATATATATAATGAAACCGATTTCAACAAAAAGCAATACACGCCATTCTTGGCCTAATTTGGAATCGTGTGTAAAACTAATCGCAATCGCAGGAACATAAAGTATTAGGTGAAAAATTTAGATAAAATCAGAGCTATATCTAAATCTAACTCGATTTAGATATAGCTCAAACATTGCGGGTTTTGTGCGTAAAAAATATATTTGGGAACTGTCGACCTAAACATGTGTGTTCGTCTGCTGTCGAATGAAATGGACCAAAAACGTACATTTTATCTGTTTTTCTGGTCACTCTATATTATGACCCGAACATCACGAAAATTTACACGAGGAGGGGAATCTAGCTAAGGAATGACCTTTAATTTGACAGCAATTATATTGATTGTAAATACCCCGTCAGACTCCCTGGGTTTTTGAATATTTTTGAATAGGATCAAGCGTGTTTTTTAAAGAATATTTTTGAAATAGGGCAAAGTGTAAGTTTTTAATAAATAATATTTGAGGAGAACAAAATTTAGAATTTTAAAGAATATTTTTGAATAGAACCAAGCATGGGTACCTCAAAGATTTTTTTCGAATAGAAAATGGTAAACAAATTCTATAAAAGCTTCTTTGCAAAAATTTAGGTTCATATTTTGACGTAAGATAATAATGCCAAAATGTAGATCAGTATATTGAAGGTCGTAGGCGTTTTTATACCCTTCACCACACTGTGGTACAGAGTATTATGTCTTTGTGCATATGTTTGTAACAGGCAAAAGAAATCGACATACACACATGGTTCCTTTTGAGAATTCGCATTTATGATCCGAATTGGATGAAATTTGGCACAGGTCACTTATTCGGCCCAAGGACGAACCATATTAAAATTGGGAAAAATCGGTTCAGATTTAGATATAGCTCCCATATATATTTAACCGATTTAATGTAAACGGTCCCTATATATCTTCCGATTTGCACGAAATTTGGTACAGCCTAATCATTTAGGTCAAGAATTATGTCTGCCAAGTTTCGTGAAAATCGGTCCAGATTTAGATATAGCTCCCATATATAGTTTCGTCCGATTTCATGTAAATGGTGCCCCAAAGTCCCTAGATATCCTTCGATTTGCAGGAAATTTGGCATAACGTACTTAATTGAGCCTAGAATGATGTCTGCCATGTTTCATGAAGATCGGTCCTGATTTAGATATAGCTCCCATATATAGTTTCGTCCGATTTCATGTAAATGGTGCCCCAAAGTCGTTATATATCTTTCGATTTGCACGAAATTTGGCATAACGTACTGACTTGAGCCTAGAGTGATGTCTGCCAAGCTTCATGAAAATCGGTCCCGATTTAGATATACCTCCCATATATAGTTTCGTCCGATTTCATGTAAATGGTGCCCCAAAGTCCCTAGATATCCTTCGATTTGCACGAAATTTGGTGCAGCCTAATCATTTAGGTCTAGAAATATGTCTGCTAAGTTTCATGAAAATCGGTCCTGATTTAGATATAGCTCCCATATATAGTTTCGTCCGATTTCATGTAAATGGTGCCCCAAAGTCCCTAGATATCCTTCGATTTGCACGAAATTTGGTGCAGCCTAATCATTTAGGTCTAGAAAGATGCCTGCCAAGTTTCGTGAAAATCGGTCCAGATTTAGACATAGCTCCCATATATAATTTCGTCCGATTTCCAGATTTAGATATAGCTCCCATATATAGTTTCGTCCGATTTCATGTAAATGGTGCCCCAAAGTCCCTATATATCCTTCGATTTGCAGGAAATTTGGCATAACGTACTTAATTGAGCCTAGAAGTACGTTATTGCCAAGTTTTATGAAAATCGGTCCTGATTTAGATATAGCTCCCATATAATGTTTCGTGCATTTTCTAGAAGTACAGACATAGCCCGAGGGATGACCTATTTATATTTGTTTGAAATCGATTTACATATTTTATGGATAGATCTAGGTAGACTCACATTTAGATAAATATCACATATTTTATTTCATCCAATTTCATGTTAATAGCCCTGTTTAATATACCCATAGTGGTATCATGTAGTCGGCCCCGTCCGACTTTACTACTTTCCTTACTGGTTTAGTATCTATAATTTAAAAATTCGATTTTTAATAGATTAAAAACGGTGGCGAATATCTACCCCGTAATGGGAGATATAAAAGAATCGACCAGACCGTTTTTTTTATACCCTTCACCACACTGTGGTATAGGGTGTTATGTCTTTGTGCATATGTTTGTAACAGGCAAAAATAATCAAGATAGACCCATTTCTTAGTCGATTTATGCATGTCCGTCCGTCCGTCTGTCCGTCTGTCTGCCCATGTTAAATTTTAAACAAAGTACAGGTCGCATTTATGATCCGAATTGGATGAAATTTGGCACAGCTCATTTGTTTGGCACAAGGACGAACCCTATTGAAATTTTGAAAAATCGGTCCAGAGTTAGATATAGCTTCCATATATATTTTCGTCCGATTTAAGGAAAATGAGGTACCGAAGTCCCTAAATATCTTTCGATGTGCACGAAATTTGGTACAGCCTACTAAATTAGGTCTAGAATTATATGTGCCAAGTTTCGTGAAAATCGGTTCAGATTTAGATATAGCTCCCATATATAGTTTCGCCCGATTTTAGGTAAATGGTGCACCAAAGTCCCTGAAAATCATTTGATTTACACGAATTTTGCCATAGGGTATTGAATTAAGTCTAGAATGACGTGTGAAAATCGGTTCAGATTTAGATATAGCTCCCATATATAGTTTCGCCCGATTTAAGGTAAATGGTGTACTTAAGTCCCTATTTATCTTTCGATTTGCATGAAATTTGGCATAGCTTACTGAGTTAGGTCTAGAATGATGTGTGCTAAGTTTCCTGAAAATCGGTTCAGATTTAGATATAGGTTCCATACGTAGTTTCGTCTAATTTTAGGTAAATGGTGCACCAAAGTCTCTGAAAATCATTCGATTTGCACGAATTTTGGCATAGCGTATTGAATTAAGTCAGGAATGATGTGTACCCCTCCTATATATATTTTCGTCCGATTTTAAGTCAATTGTGCACTAAAAATCCACAGCTAGGCCGATTGTTACAACGTATTGAAATTAGTATAAATTAATCTCTGGCAAGTTTGCTTCAAATCGGTTCAGATATAGATATCTCGTAGCTTCCATATATAATTTCGACTTATTTATTGAGATTAAATTTTAAACTGTGCAGCATATCGAATAGCGTGCGTCAAGTTTGCTTTAAATCGATTTCCACAAACTAAACGTGCCCAAATGAAATGAAATTTAGCATAGGTTCCACAAAGATATAACAATCACATATTTAAGTTCGTTCAATTTCATGTCAAAATTCGTTTAAAAAGTCGATGTCTTTTCGGATACATATGTACCCAAAGTGGTGAAGGGTATCATATAGTCGGCCCAGACCAACTTTACTGCTTTCCTTACTGTTTTTTTTTTTTTTTTTTTCAAAATATTATTATTATGAAACCAACCGTCTATCTAGCTTCTGCACAGAAGTCAGTTCTGTCCGCCTGGGACAATGGTCAGATTAACAAAAATCGACACCGACAGATTTCACAGTAAAACTACCCTATGATTTTCTATAACGAAGGATTTAATATAATTCAGCGTCAATCTGAGATAATGAGAGCTATATGCAAACAATGACTGGTTTGAAGCAAACTTAACAGACGAAATTCATTATGCTGCAGCGCAATGTGCAAAATGTATCACAAGGTCTTCTCAAAATATAATCCTGTCCGTCTGTTGAAATCACGATAGAGATCGCAATATTAAATATAGAACACTTTTTTCCTATCTTAAGGGTTGTTTTGAAACATTTTCCAACAGAAAAAAGTCTATGTGGCTAGCATATATCAGAAAATTATCCCTATAAGTCCATCCCTATAAAGGTCCCAAAAAATTTCCGTTATTTTGAACATGTCTACCAGGCGATCAAAACAAAATGCCTATTTCGACGAGGCACATATTTGACAGGATTCAAGAAAAATCTTCGTAAACTTTCCACGAACATGTTTACATAAAAAATTGAATTTAAATATTTCATTCTGCTGCTGTTTTGTCTGCCACTACTTTCATTCATTTAGTTTCATAGTAACATTGCTGCAGGATATAAAGTAAGGAAGTAAAATTTCAGAAGTTTGATTTCTACAAAATAACCTAAAACTATAATAAAAGTGGATGTTTGTTCATAAAATTCCTCAAACGGAATGGACAGACTAAATGTATGAACGGATGTGAAGATGAATGCATTTATTATAAGTTCACCGCATTATTCCACTTGAATCTTTCTTTACTCATTGATCCTTAAATATTATAATACCCAATGCCAAGTCATGCCTCCGACTGCAAATGGTGACTGGTGAGTCTCTATAGGCTAATCTTGTTTTTCGAAACTAATCACGTATAATTTGTGAATGAGGGTCAATGTTTGTATGTATGCATGCATGTGTTTGTACGCCGGGGTTCATGTGCGTGAGGAAATATTTGTTTAACTAGTATCTGTTGTTGTTTTTTCTGATAGAATGTTATTCCGATTTATGAAATAATTAAATCAGTTTGCACAATGGTCCTATGTGGTTTGTGGTTAGTGTATGGTATCCTTGAGCCATTGACTCCCCACCTCCCCACAAAAATTGTAGAGTCAAACCAAAATAATCCAATAATCAAATGATTTCCATTATTTCGTAGCAAAGTGAATTGAACAAATGCGTAGTGCGAGCGGGTTTCATTATAACCCAACCAATTTATTATTGTTACCCCGCTCATTTCGAATTCCATAAACGAAAAGTCAATTTATATTTATTGTTCGGCGATTTCGTTTTTTAGCAAACAGCAGACCCAGACAGAGAGCCAACGTTTTAAACTGTGATGAAGGATAGGATTATCCTTCATCATGGTACCGTATACCATTCAATTTATTCCGTTCACTAAATGTTTATTATAATGGTAAAAATACAAAAAAACGCACTCACACACACATACAAAAACGGGATGAACTGCAAACGTAAGCCTTGAATGTTGATTAAGGATTAATGTAAGACAATTTAAATTTATTGGATAGAAAACAAACAAAAAGTTTTCAAATTTTGACATGAGGAGTAATGATGCTTGATATATAGATATAATTTAGTTAAGGAGGAAAATAAAGGGTCCGATTTATTCTCTCTTACTATGTGTTAAACATAAAATCAGTAACCGATTCATTGGAAGGTTTAAAAGTTGAATATATAACTTAATATCTGTCATATTATCATATGGGACGAAAATTATACCTTTGCTATTGCTTGGAAAATTGTATGGGGAGTATGATGTATTTGAATTTTAAATTAGGAATAATTCTCTTATAGAGTCAGTTATTTGGGAAAATAAGAAAAGTTTTCGTTGTAAAATTTAAAGACTACAAATTACTACTACACTGCATGTAAATGTTTAATACATTATAATAAAAGTTCCCTTTTCTGAAAAAATTAAAGTGAAGATACGTCCGCAGTTACGTTCTTATTTTTGGACCTCAGTTGCTTAAGATGGAGACGAGAGATCGAGTCGATTTACAAATGTCGGCCTGTTTCTGACCAGTGCCTACGACAACTCTCTGAAGGAGTTACCGATATCAACCAACTTAAATTTAATTTCGAAAATGGGGAGCATCGGACCACTCCTTCCAAAACTGAACAAGTATACTATTCCCCAATTTCAGAAGAAATGAACCAGAAACATTTTTTGTTTTTAACAACAAATTGTATTTGAACCACAGGACAACTTTTAACACACATTGCGGATTTCTTTTGACTCAAACTTTGCATAGGTTTTTTTCTTGTGTGCCAAACACAGCAAAGAACACTCCAAAGAAAAACACAAAAAATGCACGTAAAAAACAAATACAGAAAAATGAACTTGTAAAT
>NW_026884104.1:0-11307 GCF_032173495.1 Musca vetustissima
TTTTCTTCTATAGGGGATCTTGCTTTCTATAGGAATGCAAGAGACATTTAGTTGTATAGGAGAGCCGGAGGTCTTCTTCTTCATATAGGAGAACTGAAGGTATTCTTCTTCCTGTGGAAGAGCTGCAGGTTGTCAGGTAATCTTCTTCCATTTAAAGAGCTGCAAATATTCTGCTTCCTGGATTTTTTTTACAGGAGAGCTGCAGGTATCCTTCCTTCCATCAGCAACTGCAGCATTCTTCTTCCTGTTGAAGGTATTCTTCTTCCTATGGAAGAGCTGCTGGTATTCTTCTTCATATGGAAGACTTTAAGGTATTCAGCGTCCTATCGAAAAGCTGGAGGTATTTTTCTTCATATAGGAGAGCTGGAGGTCTTCTTCTTCCTAGAGGAGAACTGTAGGTATTCTTCTTCCTGTGAAAGAGCTGCATGTATTCTTCTTCCTGTAAAAAAGCTTCTGGTATTCTTCTTAATGTTTTCTTCCTTTGAACTGGTAGTTGATTTTGAGAAAACTGGTTGAGTTACAACCAAACTGAAAGCGACGCTTTCATAGCATTGCAGCCCTAATGAAAAATTCTTTAATAAATCCATTCTCAGTTTTTGCGCAAAAATTTTTAATAAATCCACGCCTCAGTTTGAAGGCAAAATCTGAGTTTTCTTCCTATGAAAGAGTCACATATATTTTGAAAATCCTTTGAAAGAGCTGAAATTATTCTTCTTCCTGTCAAAGTGCTGAATCCTCCATAAGCGTGGGTTTTATAATGACAACTTTTGTAGGGACATTGCGAATAAGAATGTATTTTTAAGAATATTTGTAACACCTTAATGGCGTCAAATTTTTAAAGATTTTAATAAATTCACGCCTTGAAGGAAAATTGAGAACTTTTCCTTCAAGCAGCACCAGTTGATTTTGTATTAGTATTTTTTCAAAAACTAACTGACCAATACATTTGTATTTTAATATACTATTTTGCAGACGCGCCAGACGATAACTGAGATTTTTGCTTACAAATAATATTTTTTCTGCACATTTTAAATTTCAAATATTAAATTTTACAAAATTTGGCCCTTGAACTTCCAAAAAAAATTCTTTTCCTTTGAAAACAATAAATCCAACGTCAGATTGAAAAAAACATATTTGCTTTTCTTTTCCTTGACATTTATTTGCGGTTTCTGGGATTCATTGTTTTGCTAGACAAAAAGTGAAAAAATATACGTTTGATATTTAAGAAGATTTTTTTTGGGTGCAGATTTTCTTACCCATTGCTTTGCCATAACACGCATATGTGGTTTGTGCCAGACAAACACTAAGCAAATATGACAGGCAACGGACAGATCACAACCAGAGAGCTATGGGATTTTGTATTTCTTATGTAACAAATAAACAATAAAGGAAACGTAGTAACAACAAACAATAACAAATCCAACAGCAATAGAAGCATCCGACATAAAGCAACACTAAGTACAGAGGCGAACAATCCAATAGGCAAAAAATGAAATAAAATAGATGGGCAAAAACGAAATAAGAAATCCTGACTGAAGGTGAAATTTGGTGGTGGAGATGGAGGAGTGAAAGGCAAAAACCTCATTTTCAC
Organism: Musca vetustissima; assembly: GCF_032173495.1. Lineage (NCBI taxonomy): Eukaryota > Metazoa > Arthropoda > Insecta > Diptera > Muscidae > Musca > Musca vetustissima. The sequence continues at coordinate 1,592 of NW_026884104.1, forward strand.
ATTAATAAAGAGATTTTCATTGGCCGGTCGGTGGAACAAAAACACTGGTGACCATGAAACCCCTTTCTTACATTTCCAGTTGAAAAATTTCAATTTAGTATTTCCCATTTTTTCAGTTTACTCCTTTTGAAAAATATCCCTCTCTTAATATTTTGCTGGCCTTTATTGTTTTCAACATTGCCTTTGATGATGGCCAAATGATTATGGCGTAAAAACGTGTAAAATCTGCCAACAAGCAAGCCAGCCAGGCCCTTGAAAAATATTCCAATTTAAATCCAACTATCCACGCCTCAGTTGGTTGTCATATTGTAGTATTTTTTTAAAGTTGGCTTTTGAAAATTGCATTCTTTATCTATAATTTTTCACTTTGGCCTTTGAAATCTGTGTGGCCCTTGAAAAATATTCTTTAATAAATCCACGCCTCAGTTGGCCCTTGAAAAATATTCTTTAATAAATCCACGCCTCAGTTGGCCCTTGAAAAATATTCTTTAATAAATCCACGCCTCAGTTGGCCCTTGAAAAATATTCTTTAATAAATCCACGCCTCAGTTGGCCCTTGAAAAATATTGTTTAATAAATCCACGCCTCAGTTGGCCCTTGAAAAATATTGTTTAATAAATCCACGCCTCAGTTGGCCCTTGAAAAATATTGTTTAATAAATCCACGCCTCAGTTGGCCCTTGAAAAATATTGTTTAATAAATCCACGCCTCAGTTGGCCCTTGAAAAATATTGTTTAATAAATCCACGCCTCAGTTGGCCCTTGAAAAATATTGTTTAATAAATCCACGCCTCAGTTGGCCCTTGAAAAATATTGTTTAATAAATCCACGCCTCAGTTGGCCCTTGAAAAATATTGTTTAATAAATCCACGCCTCAGTTGGCCCTTGAAAAATATTGTTTAATAAATCCACGCCTCAGTTGGCCCTTGAAAAATATTGTTTAATAAATCCACGCCTCAGTTGGCCCTTGAAAAATATTGTTTAATAAATCCACGCCTCAGTTGGCCCTTGAAAAATATTGTTTAATAAATCCACGCCTCAGTTGGCCCTTGAAAAATATTGTTTAATAAATCCACGCCTCAGTTGGCCCTTGAAAAATATTGTTTAATAAATCCACGCCTCAGTTGGCCCTTGAAAAATATTGTTTAATAAATCCACGCCTCAGTTGGCCCTTGAAAAATATTGTTTAATAAATCCACGCCTCAGTTGGCCCTTGAAAAATATTGTTTAATAAATCCACGCCTCAGTTGGCCCTTGAAAAATATTGTTTAATAAATCCACGCCTCAGTTGGCCCTTGAAAAATATTGTTTAATAAATCCACGCCTCAGTTGGCCCTTGAAAAATATTGTTTAATAAATCCACGCCTCAGTTGGCCCTTGAAAAATATTGTTTAATAAATCCACGCCTCAGTTGGCCCTTGAAAAATATTGTTTAATAAATCCACGCCTCAGTTGGCCCTTGAAAAATATTGTTTAATAAATCCACGCCTCAGTTGGCCCTTGAAAAATATTGTTTAATAAATCCACGCCTCAGTTGGCCCTTGAAAAATATTGTTTAATAAATCCACGCCTCAGTTGGCCCTTGAAAAATATTGTTTAATAAATCCACGCCTCAGTTGGCCCTTGAAAAATATTGTTTAATAAATCCACGCCTCAGTTGGCCCTTGAAAAATATTGTTTAATAAAACCCACTAATCCATTCGTCTGTATGATGAACAATTTCATAACGATTATAATCATAATTATATCTCTGTTTTATATATTTGCACTGTCAGGTCTATGTCAATGATGGCCTACCAACTTTTGGTGGTTGCAATTAAATATTTATTTACTCACCTGCTAGGCATTCGTTCACTGACTGACGGCTGCATTTTCATAACTCAACACCCCGGGAAACCACACTTTAATTTTCAAATTTAATTAAATATTTATTCAGCATCAGAACAAATTGTGGAAGTTAAAAAATACACCGAACTGGTTATGGAAATATGTTTCTGTTACCATTTATGTTTTGACACCCGGCAGTGATGAGTGCTTGTGAAGAGTTAGATATTTACATGCATCGGCCTCGACCAAGTATTAAAATGCCTCAAATTGCTAGATCCAGTAAAAGGCGAGAATTTTATAAAGATTATTATTTAAGGACATTAAAAGACGTGTTTTTTAAGAAATATTTTTTAAAAGAACTTAGTAGGCGTGGAGTTTATAATGAATAATTTTGAAAGACCTGAATTGGCCGGATATTTTTAAAGGATATTTGTCGAAGGACCTTAGTTATGCGTGAAGTATATAAGGAGTAATTTTTGAAAGACCTGAATTGGTAGGTTATCTTTAAAGAATAATTTTCCCAGGACCTCAATATTTGTGGTATTTTTTTAAAGAATGATTTTCCAAGAACCTCTATATACGAGGATTTTCATAGAATATTTTTCTATGCAGAGTAATAGGCATTGATTTATTTCTCATTAGGCAAGGTTCTTTAAACAATCTGCTTACATTTACAACTTTTTACATATCCTTTAACTGTAAACTCACATAGGTGTCATCCCTGACAAAATTCCATTTATTGTTTACATTTTTATTGTTATTTATCTGTAATTATAAACCACAAACAATGATACTGTTGACAATTCGCCATATCGGCCTATGTGGTGGTAATGAGCATCCTTCACAATTTTTTATCTGTGTGTTTGCATTTTTCTCTCCTATTTATTTAAAGGCATTCTTTCAAAATATTTATGAAAATTGTTGTCGACGGGCAATAATTGATGGCAGTCCACTTGGTAACCCTGTCTGACTGTCCATTATTTTCTCCCATCCATCGATGACACATGACCGGCGAGTTCAATTTACTGTAAATGTGTGGCGCTATTTGGGGGTTAATTCCATTTGCCATTATCCGTTAATGATGATGAAATATTTCAACCACAAATTATGTTGTAACTGTTATTGTCAATATTATTTCCATTTTTCTGCTGTTATTGACTTCAACTCGCAATTCCAGTTTTTTAATTAACTAATCGATTTTCACAGCGAATATTTGCCATTGTTTTCTGTTAGTATTGTTTTTGTAGTTATTGTCATTTTTTGTGTAATATTGATAAAGGCTCTTAAATGTAAAATAAATATAAATTTAATAATTTCATAATGGGTACGCAATCGAAATTTGTTTAAATATTATTTAATGAAATGTTAAATATAGACACATGTCGTTGTTGTTTTAATATTTTTGCCCAAGAAGGTCTTCACCTAATATTTTTGTATGGCTTGGGGCCAATAATAAAGTTAAAGTTATAACTTTTTATTGATTAATTTTAAATCCTACTCGGGAATATAAGATATCTTGTTAGCACTATTTATTGGCCTTGAAGACTTTAGTGTTAAGATATGAATTCAACTCCACAACAAAATATTATTAACAAGCGAAATAGCCACATGTGTTATTATTTTTGAAAAAAAAAATAAATCATACATCCGAAGAGAATTTATGGAACCATGAGATGAGATTTAATTACATGCAGATTTTCTGTCCTTCGAGAACAAAATAAAATAAAAGAGTCGTTAAATTTTATACCCTCATTAAATAGGACAAGCAATGATATCCAAGATTTTGGCGAATGGACAATTCCTTACGGGGATGAAAGCCCTGCGGCATACGACAAGATTTTTTAAGTTATGGTGTGGTAAATCAAATGAGTCTAATATTTTTTTCATATGATTTATGTAATCATATGAAAAAAAAATTCAAAAATTTGAATGGTAAATCAGTGAGCGGAGCTGTATAGTCGGACGGACCCGACCATATGATACTATACACAACTTCCACGAAAATCTAACTTTATGCGGTTCTATATTCTGAACTTTGGCAATATTTCGCGATATTTTCACCCTCTTGACCGATTAGAATTCAACAAATATTACAGCCCTTCTAATTATTTGATCATCACCAAAAATTATTTGATCATCACCGGAAATTAAAGGCGTTGTCCTTGGCCATAACTGGAAATTCATAAAACATTTCAAGGCGATCACCGATATATTTCCGCCCTCAGGCATGGTAATGGTTTACTAAATAATATCCCGCTAAATATTGACACATGTTTATCAAAACAGGCATGCTTACTCTTCGGCCCGATCCCCTTCTCCATGTAAAATGTTTGGACCATAATTGCAGTCTCTGGAGCGACCAGAAAAACCGACAAAAATTAAATATTTGGTCCATTTTATCCCCTAAATATTAAATGATTTTTACCAAAAACAATAGGGGGCTTCATTGGGCAGAACCCATGCTACATGCAATTTTCATAAAGATTGGTCCATAACTGTGGCCTGTATCGTTTTTACAATTTATAATGGACAGACGGACGGACTCATTTTCCCATTTAATTTATTATTCCGGGTTATTAGAGGCTGACATACAACTATGCAGGAAAATATAAATATAGGTCCATGTTTTGGAGTAGTCTCTACTTGAAGAGAATGAACAAACATTTTTGCTGACAAATTTCGATATAGGTACATGTTTTGGCATAGCTTCCTTATGTTCGATATTTTAAAGTTGTTACTCTCATTTTCCAGCCTAAGTGGTTTAATTTAGCATTCCAGGTTCTTGAGTTGTAAAAGACATTTATTTTTAAAAGCTTTTCTATATAGGTCCAAATTTTGTATTAGCCCCTATATAAAGATAAAACATCATTCATGGTTTTTTGAAGGTTTTAGCCACTGGAGTTACTGTCATTTAACATTACGGATTCTTGCCGAACTACCGAAGCTGCTATAATTTAGCATTCCGGGTTATCGTAGGTCGGTAAACATGATTACAGACGATTTTCTAGGTTGGTTCATGTTTTAAAATGGGAAGTAACCGCCTCTTTTTGATATTTTGAAAGATTTTTCGGCATTTTCCCACCGAAGTCAGTAATTTGGCATTCCTTTATCAATATCAATTTATCACTTCTTTTAAAAAGAAATAAGTCTTTCAAAATATCATACCTTAAGATGAAAGCATATAGTACGACGTCATAAAACAATAAAAAATTTTGTTCTATTCAAATTGTTCGCTTTATAAAAATATTTAAAGGTATTCGCAGAAAATTCTATTATTGAATTTGCGCACACAAACAAATTTAAATAGTTTTGACAGAAAGAATGAAATGCTATGCAACTAGCCAAGAAATACAAATAACTAAAGTTACTCGAACCAAAAGGAGAATAGATAAAACAATTTTGAAGCTTGGCCCAACTCGACTGGATTTCAAAAGAACGAATTTCCACAGAGTCTCGTTTTTAGAAATCGCACCACTAGACGTACGTGCATACAAACAATTTTTCACAAAAGGCAATAATATTTGTCTAACATTTGGTTGGAACACAGAGGAATTTTTCCCTTTTTCAGGCATTCAAATTCCCTCTTTTAAACATTTCTTGTCTTGTTGCATTTACATGTGAATTCACACATACTCGTATATATTACACATAGGGGACACTGTGGAAGGGAGGATGTAAAAAAGTAAAATTTTAAATTCAATTCAACTTTTCATATTTTAAGAAAAATGAACATGTTTCGAAGAATTATTATTTCGATATTTACAGTAAAGATTACGGATTGACACCTTTTATCCACTCAGAAGATTAGCCCAAGAAAAGGTATATTTGGAAATTAAATATTGTTTACAATACATAATACTTTCTACATTTAAATTACATTTAAATTAAAAAATCTGCAGAACCATGGAAGGACGTAATTGATTGCAAAATATATCCCAGTGTGCCGTTATTGACATCCGACCATATGATATGTTGTAGTTATGTATATATCTAAATGTTGATACTCATCCGAATGAGTCAAATATTCCAAATGCAGGAATATTGTGGTAAAACTGAATACAAACACCAGACGATTTGAAAACCTCAAAAATGCTGATTTACTGAATAGCAATAACTAAAGCAGAAAAACACATATCTAAACCAAATGGGGAAAATTTAAAATTTAAAAGGGAAATCTATATTTTATATAGGCGAACTTCTTTAGACTGAAAACATTTTACATGCCTTGATATAGAACATCTTATACTAAACTTCTATAGACATAACTTTTTATGCTAGTCTTCTATAGACAAGAATCCTTGCATTGAACTTCTAAAGGCAGAATATCTTTAAAGAAAAATCGAGAAAATATCATATATAAAAATTTATTATACAGAAGACTTTCTTCATGTACACTACTATACTGAAGGTCATCTATACACAGAAGTATCTCTGAAGGTGTTCTGTAGACAGAAGACATCCTAACTGACCTTTGTAAAAACACAAAAACTTCTAATGGTCTTCTATGGACATATCATATGACATTTTATAAAATGTTCTTTGTCATAAAGTTATGACATTTTATTGTTATTAGATTGAATACTTCTGAACATCATTCAGTCTGATGCCTTCTAATGTATTCTATACATAAAACCTTCAACAGGACTCTTGGAGACAGAAGATCTTCTATAGGATTCTATGGATCGAACATCGTCTGAAGACAGGAAATGTCGTAGACTGAAGACTTTGTAAAGTTATTTTATATACTGAAGACCTTCTAAAGGACATCTGTAGTCAAAAGATTGAAGAACCGATAAAAGTTCTTTTAAAGGACATCAGTAGACAGAACTTCTATAGGACGTCTATAATCAGAAGTAATTCAAAAGCAAATTTATAAGTAGAAAAAAATAATTTATTACCCACATATGTTGTTCAAGAGAATACCTACCGTGTGCAACTTGGTGTACTTTACGCCACAACGTGCATATGAAAAATCGGCCGGGACCTACTCAGTAAATTTTCTACCCAGAGGACTTTCCTCCCTCCCACTTACCGATACTCGAGAAGAAAAATTTGGTCAAAAACAGGAACTATATAACCCTCCATGAACACGGAATATACCGAAAATGGGGCTGTACAGTTAGGGCCGATAACGAAAAATGAAAAAGCCGACTATATGATACCCTTCACCACTTTGGATATATTCAACGATGCATCTGTTGAATATACCCAAACAGACGACGCATTTTTGAAGGCCCACTGACATGAAATTGGATGAACTAAAATATGTGATGTTTTTATGCCTTTTTTTATGGCAAAGGATCATGTGATGTTTATCTAAATGTGACCCGACTTAGATCAATCCATAAACATGTCATTCTACAAATTATATTAAATTTTTCATTTGGACAATGTGATTATTTGGAGACCAATGAAGTCGATGAATAATATATTTGGTCTATGTCCGGATTTCTACAAATCGCAATTACGTCGTTCTATACTCAATTTTTGTACGTTGGACAAAATTTCGTGTTAATCTAGAAACCGTGAGGAGTTAGGTGCACCATCTTTATGGGAGCTATATCTAAATCTCAATTTTCGATTTTTCGCAATTTTGTGACTTGTACTTTGTTTACAATTTAGCATGGACAGACGGACGGACGGCATAAATCGACTCAGAAAGTGATTCTATGCTTATTCTCAAAATGAAGCTAGTGTCTATCTCGTTCAGCTAAAAATATATATATTTTTATACCCTTCACCACACTGTGGTACAGGGTATTATGTCTTTGTGTATATCTTTGTAACAGGCAAAAATAATCGAGATAGACCCATGGTTCCTTTTGAGAATATGCATAAAATCACATTCTAGGTCGATTTATGCATGTCCGTCCGTCCATGTTAAATTGTAAACAAAGTACAGGTCGCATTTATGATCCGAATTGGATGAAATTTGGCACAGCTCATTTGTTTGGCCCAAGGACGAACCCTATTGAAATTTGGAAAAATCGGTTCAGATTTAGATATAGCTCCCATATATATTTTTGTCCGATTTAAGGTAAATGATGCAGCAAAGTCCCTATATATCTTTCGATTTGCACGAAATTTGGCACAACGTACTATATAAAGTCTAGACTGATATGTGCATATATATCTTCGTCCGATTTAAGGTTAATTGTGTACCAAAGTCCGTATATATCTTTCGATTTGCACGAAATTTGTCACAGCGTACTAAATTAAGTATAGAAAGATATGTGCAAAGTTTCATGAAAATCGGTTCAGATTTAGATATAGCTTCCATATATAGCATCGACCGATTTTAGGTAAATAGTCCACTAAAGACACAGGAAATCTTTTGATGTGAACGAAATTTGGCACAGAGTTATGAATAAGATGGATAATGATGTCTGCCAAGTTTCGTGAAAATCGGTTCAGATTTAGATACAGCTCCCATATGTATTTTCATCCAATTTAAGGTAATTGGTGCACCAAAGACCCTATATATCTTTCAATTTGCACGAATTTTGGTACAGGGTACTGAATTAAGTCTAGAATGATGTTGCTAAGCTTCGTGAAAAGGTCCATGGCTAGGTCGATTGACACATCGTACTGATGTTATATAAATTAGTCTCTGGCAAGTTTCCCTGAAATCGGTTCAGATATAGATTTATAACAAAGCGCGTCGTCTGTTAGGATACATATGTAAAATATACCCAAAGTGGTGAAGGGTATCATATAGTCGGCCCAGTCCGACTTTACTACTTTCCTTACTGGTATCAAAAATAAATACGGCTCTATAAAAAAAATCCAGCCATACTCCATTTTTATAGATTTTATAACGTTTTTTGCTTCTCCTGTAAAATTAGTAAAAGTGCAGTTCCATCCATTTGCATTCATGGTGACGATATGCTCTAAATTTCCAAAGTTATGATTAGTTTGTTGTTCATCATGGATATTGTTATTAATTTTCTCTATTTGTTAAGATTTAATCATTTTCAACTTTTCTTCATTAGCTTCGCTCGTGTTTTATCGACATTCTTTAGTTTAAACTTTGTGTGGGAAAACTGTAAACTGAGAGTTTTCTTTGCGTTGAAAACTCATTTAAAACTTTTCTCATATTTTCCCTTACACGCATTGCATTGCACTGAGTTTATAAACACAAATAAACTTGAGAGGAACTTAAATTATTTATACAGCTCGACATATGCGGTACCATACTGTTTGCCCGCTTCATATTTCCAGTGTGGTATATAGTTTTCAATTTGTTCATAATCAGAGAGAGAGAGAGAGGGGAACAATATTGCAACAGATAGGCCATACACATATGTGTTGGGAAATTATGTTACCTATAATTACACTGTGCGACAAATTTTAATTTTTTTTTTTTTTTTTTGATAATTACCGGGAAATTCCTACAGATTATGAAAGAGGGGCTAAAAAAAGAAGACACTTGTATCGGCGTTTTAAAAGTTTACGTCGGGAGGTAACCTAAAACCAATTGTTTGATGCAGCGTGTAGTTTTTTGGTATTTTTGTTTTGTCCGTTTGCATAACGAGCAATTAGTTGAATTTTGAACGGCTTAATGGTTGGCAATTTAATGCAAATGTTATACTTTGAAATAAGTTTCCTTTCTTATATTTTCCATAGAAATATAAGAAAAACGTTCGGGTCTATGTCGCATTTAAATTTCTTATTTACAAAATCGTATCGTATTTATGGAAGTGCTTATACATAATTAAATAATCAAAATAAAGCAGCATAAATAATTAATAAAGCAGTCCGATTTAATGTAAACGGTGCACCAAAGTCCCTATATATCTTTCGATTTGCACGAAATTTGGCACAGCGTAATGAATAAGGTATATAATTATGTGTGTAAAGTTTTCTGAAAAAACAAGAACATTTTGATTT